>NW_026623947.1:187233-189019 GCF_030028575.1 Malurus melanocephalus
ATTCCTAAATTAATCCTCAGTGTTGGTCAAGGCATTCACCACCATGTGTGGACTTCTGGTAACAACTGAGCAAGGGAGGAGTGACAATTTACAGAGTTTGAGAATCAAGATGGATGAGCAATCCCAGAATGCAGCTCCCAGACATGATATCCTGAACAAGCACCAAAAGGAGCTGCTGTGTCTGAAGTGAACTAATGTAAGGCAGATTAATGAACTGGCCTGAATAAAGGCGATCCATTTTTCATATTCTTTTAAAATATTATCTTCCCCCCTTTCTAAATAAACGACTGGAATGTTAAAACAGTTAACTGCATCAATTTGATAAAAACTATGCAAATCTTTAAATATATAAAGGCACCATCTATAACAYTGACAGTTCAGATAAAGGGTTTAGTTTTAGTTGAAAATAAAAAGTTCCCAGTATGGAATGTAAATGCAAACATTTGTTTTATTTATTTTTTTTTCTAAGTACTTTGTATTTTGTACTCTGACAGTTACAAATTGCATGGATAATTTATTGAAGTTTTSTCTCGCCACAAACACAGTCCTCCCTTCATGAAAAGAGTTGCTAATACTGTAGGAGGCTGGATAGAAATGCAGAACTTGAGGGACAGTGGGGAGGAAGATAATAAACTCAGAGAAATGACACAGATTAAAGCAAAACAAATAGCAGGCAGCAGCTCAAATTACAAAATGCTGGGKGCATTAAAAAGAAATCTATCATATGTGCCAGGAAAATGCATGCACTGCACAGCATTYCTGAGCTTCCCTCCTAACTTGGGGGTCACAGTGCATCTCTTTTCTCTTGAAAAGACACAAGGTAATTACTGATGTGCCCAGCTCAAACCCTTGTCTATCAGAAAGGAAAAGGGCACAGCAGAAAAGGATGGAGATACAGACACTCCTTCAGTTTCCTTCTTTTAAGGTTTTTCCCTTCTCCTTCCTCTTCCCCTTTCCCTTCCTCTCCCATTGCTGTTCCATCACAGAGTCTACAGTGATGCCACACAAGGCAAGAATGTATAAAAATGACACAATAAATAAGGTTTTGCTGTTTGCTTTAACCCAAACAATTTCACAGGCCTGGTTTAAACTGCAGCTGTATCAACAGGGGCTGAAGGGATGGCAGGGAATTTTGTGTGCTGCAGAAAAAAAATGTAGGATATAATTGTTCCCAGGGGAGCCATTCAGTCAAATGGTTTGCTGTGCCCATTCTGCCTGGGGAGAACAAACTTTAGGGCAGATTCAGCTCAGTGTGATTGCACTGCAGTTAGGACCCAGCTCAGTGCCAAAGTGTTGTGTGGTGGRGTTTTATTTCCCTGAGTTAATGTACATAAATGGTCTTTTAAAACTAGAGTCTCTAATCTAATTTTGACTTCGCAGAATCTAAATGAGGATGAGGAGAAATTATGCAGGTGAAGAGGGAACCCAAGGAGTCACCTAAAGACCCAAGACAAGGTGCCATGAAAATGACTGTGAATTAGGTAAATGTTCAATTTATTACTGGAAACACTCTGGTGCCTCCCCAAACAACAAAGTAGATGGCAGGCTAGAACCCCTGCCCTCTCAAGTCCATTCCTGTATAAAATAACACAAAATTCACCTTTGCAGGAGCTTCTGTACACTAAAAAGACAGAGCCCAGAGCACTCCACAGGTCTGCAATCAAGCCAGCACCATCAGATGCCTCTGATGAATGAGAAGCTGAATGTATTTCTTGATATCTAGGTGTCAGAAATCACGTAAAAGGTCCAATTTAAAAAGACAGTGCCATCATATCCTCTACAGAAC
>NW_026623947.1:189080-278709 GCF_030028575.1 Malurus melanocephalus
TTTTTTTTTTTTTTTTAAGAAACCACTGTTCAGAGAAATAAATCACTCCTCCCCAGCCTTCTGGGTATGTTTTGTTTTGAACCTTCTCCTTTAAAGAAGGTAAAGAGTCATACAAGACCCAGTGAGCTGAAGTCTAAACCACTTCATTAGTTTTTTCTAGGGCATTACAGAATAGTTATTACTTAGAAACACATAATCATTAAAGCTGGAAGGACCTCTAAGACCATCAAATCTAACCATTAACCCACCACTGGCAGGTTCACCATGAAAACACATCCCCAGGTGCCACATTTAACAATTTTGGGACATTTCTCAGGACAGTGGTTCCACCACTGCCCCAGAGCAAACTGTTCCAGTGCCTGAACACCTTTTTGGAGGAGGATTTTTTCCCCCTAATATACAATCTAAGCCTCCCCTGGCTCAGCTGGGTTTCTTTAGGGCTGACTCTCTGCTTCTAAGATAGGACGAGGATTAAACACACACTTTCACCAGACTGCCAGAAAAAAAAGCTGAACATAGGAAAAGTGGCTTGATAAACTATCAGTCTTTATCTCACAGCCTACAGTCTTGAAAGTGTGTAATGCAGACAGATGGTGGCAAAACAAGCCAAATTCCAGGGGAAACTCAGAAMTGACACCACTTTCACATCATTGTTAAGTTACAGCAGAAAAACAGAAGCGGTAAAACAGCTTAATATGCACAAAGCATTTTCTCAGTCTGCAAACAGCTAAAAAGATTACAGTGGGTATCTCCATGGAGCAAACAAACTCTCCAGGCAGATGCTGCAACRTCCTACAGCCACAAAGCTTTCAGGTGGCCAAACTTACTTTGGTTATAAACAGATATTGCTGTTTCTGTGTCAGGATGCAGCTCATTTTAAGCTGGCACTGGAGGTGGGAAGGGCCCAGCCCTTGTTGTGCCCAGCTCTCTGCACTCCCCAGTGGAGGACAGGTCTGCTCAGAGCAGCCTTCAGACTGCCTTTGAAACAGAGGAAATGTGAAAACTCCTCAGAGTGAGGGTGAAATGAGTGCTTCAGACACCTGCTTCTATCRTCCTGTCTGCTCAAGGGACATTTCAGCTCACAGCAGGGTCAGCGGCTGGACTCGATGCTCCTAGAGGTGTTTTCCAACCTCTGTGATGCAGCAATGGGGATTGTGGAGCACACACATCCCCGGAGATCCCCAGTCCGCTCCTGCCCTCCCAGACTGCACCCTGGGCTCTCCTGGGAGGACACAGAACCACCATCATCATCATCATCATCATCATCATCATCATCATCATCATCAGCAGCAGCAGCAGCACCACCATCATCATCAGCAGCAGCAGCAGCAGCAGCAGCAGCAGTAGCAGCAGGGAGGCAGGGCGAGGAGCAATGCTCCCTACACACCATCACGGTTCCCATTAAATGTCACTGACCGCCCTCAGAGCCCTGCGCTGCACATTTATTTTCAGCACTAACCTGCCACTCCCTGCTGTACCGAACTCCTCGATTTAATTACCCTTTTCTTTTGTCTTCCCTCCCTCCCAAGCCTCCCCTGTCAAAGCCTCACCTCTCCTTCGCTCCCTGATCCAATTTGCTCCCTCTGCACACCTGGGCCCCGCTCCTGCCACGCTGTGATTTCCCTCTCCATTGCCTCAATTAGCTCCCCCTGCACACCTGGCTATGGCACTAATGGCACATCTGTGCAGCTCAGGGAGTGCCTGCTCCATTAGGGAGCTTTTCCATCACTTCTAGGAGAGGAAGATTGCTGTGCCCTTAACTGTGTCACCGCCTCAGCCTCAGCTGGACGGATCATCCTCTGCCCCTTTGTCTCATCTGCAGCCACTCGAGCTTCTCTGCAGACATTGAAACTTGGGAAAAACAGGTTCTCTGTGAGAGCTGTGAAATCACAGACCATCAAGGCTGTGGAAATAGCAATTTATTGGAAAGTTTGAAGCTCGAATCACAAAGCTGCACAAGACTGTTATAACTGTTGTGCCTTGATTGAACTTTGTGTAATCCCAGCCAAGTGCAGCTCTTGGCCCCGTTTGAGCTGCCTGAAAAGCTGAGGAGGTGCTCAGGCTGCAGAGCAGGACTTCAAAACCTTCATCAGGCTCAGACTGCTCAAGCTGCTCGTAATAAAATGCAGATGATACCTTGCAGGGGATAGGTCCAGACTTTATCATAGACAGTGAAACTGCTGCCCAAATTTGCCCCATGTCTTCAAAAGGAGACTGAAGGACGGTGGGAAGGGCACAGGCAAAAGGTGAAATTGCAGACAATGTCAATTGTTTTACATTTAATATTAACATCTATGAAGTGTCTAAAAAAGTAGTTTGTTCAGTACAGGTGGATGAGAAGTGAGGGCTAATGCTTCCTAACAAAGGTGATAATTTTGCCCCTGGATCCAAGGTGATGAAACAGCATTTTTCAGTAAGATACCATGCTGAGTTCAGAGATTACTTTTTTATATAAAATTCAAGCCCCCCAATATCCCCTATTCTGGGGATTGGTGGAGGAGAAATTAGGTAGCATAATTTTATTTGACAGACATCAAAGCTAAGGAGAACATTTTCAGTGCTGGAAGGTTTATGTTATCACTTTTCATCCATCTGAGCTTCCTCACAGTATAACTGCTGAAGCTGCYGGCTGATTTCAACTATATCTGGACTGAGGAGGTCACAAAGAGATTTTATGAATGTATGTTTCATGCAAATGAATCTTCAATCAAGAAGGGAGACTGTATTAATTTTCCTGCTGATTAAAACAGCTGCAGTGTGAGAGCAAGAATCATTAAAAGGAGAAGGAGCACCAGAAATTTTTATAAACCTTCTAGCTTTAAGAGAAAAAAAAAACCCAAACTAAACCATTAAATAGTGTCACCAGTTGCTCTTTGGCAGGCACAAGAAAATTCAGCTGAGTGACCAGTTCATTGCAGACCAGCCTCTTCCAGTCTTCAACACTTCCAGTGTTCGATGAACCAGTTGCTCCAGTGCATTATTTTGGGTGTCCAAGAGATGCCCCCTTGGGTTTGGTCAGTACCTGGAAGGAATCAAAGCCAACACTGTCTTTTTTCTCCTTTGGTAACTGATTCTGAGTTTGCTTGCTTCCCTTCACATGTGCACGTCTCCTAGAAAACAGCTTCAGTTCACCTAATTCAAACTCCACAGCASTCTCCTATAATTTTGGTGGTGTGCCTGAGGCAAATAAAGAAGTCTGATGACTTTTGTGGCTGTTAAACCCCTTGTGTCCAAGAATTTCAATCCATCTCATTTAAATGTCTGCTGTTCATTTACCCCACTAGATTATCTGACTACTAAAAGACGAGACATCAAGATGAATGGGGCACTGATCTTCTAAACCACCCTCAGCCCACAATGAAATTTACCCAAAGAATTTCAGCCCTTCACAGAAAGCCCTTTAGAAGGCAGTGAAATCATGGAGGAAKAACTGGACTTATTCTGGAAACTCAGCTGCCTTCCCAAAATATAGAGATATTCCCTAAGGGCTGGGAAGGACAGAGCTCTGGGGTCTCTGTTTCCTTCCACAGACTGCTCAGCAGCTACATGCATTCCTCAACATGAGCTTTTTCACTCATATCACAGATTCTGGGGGCTCTAAGCAGWGCACAGAAACTGATTTATCTTCATTTAAGTGCTAACAAGGCATAKCTTTCTTTGAACTGGAGCACTTCAACTACATTAGTCACTTCTCTCAGTTAAACTTTTTTTTCCATCCAATTTCTTCATTCAGGAGAATCCTGTCTTTTCCCACTATGTTTCATGTTAATTCGTACGATTCCATCACACACAATCTCACAGTGCAACAGAGAGGCAGGAATGAGTCGTGGGACAATGGAAAGAAAAGGCTGTCCCAAACTGGGTTTGCTGCTGGAGAAAATCTCCCATGGAAACACACTATGAGTAAGATCTGAAAGAGGCATTCTGAGCCACAGCACAGGTGTCCTCTCCTCATCCTTTGGGAAGAAACAAAATTAAAGAAGTTCTTTTTCTAAGRGACCTGTGCTGAGCCATTAAACCATTCCCCAAGGAAGCAGCACATCATTTTTATGTCTCTCAGACCTTGTGATCTGCAGGCAGTAATTCCCTTTTGATTGGGGTCTTTTTTACATACTGAGAGACCACAGCACATGATTAAAGTGGAATTCCAAAATGAGCTTTACTGCCTTCAGGGGCCTTCCAGAGCAGCCTCTCATGTCCTGCTGTGTCACTCTGGGTCTTTTCCCGTGGCAGATATAATTTCCATACACTACACTTGATTTCAGCTCATCAAACAGCTCCACCCGTYGAAAACATTGAGCTGGAAACAAACCTTAACAAAATATACATGTACAAATACAGGTAGATTTTCCCTCTTTTGGGAAAGGGAGAAAACCCCAATACCCCCAGTTCAATTTGTAATCAGGGCCAGGGTTTGCTTTCATGGCAAGTCCCTGTGTGGAAGAGTGATTAAAGGGAACAAAACCATTGTGTGCTGAGTTTTAGAAAAGTCTGTCCAAACCATCKGAGAGGCAATTGACTCACAGGAGTGTGGGCTTGGCTTGACTATTATGGACTAAAAGTGTTTTTTTCAAAGCTCTTTGTGCTCATAAACGCTATCTGTAACATCTTTCATGGCGCTTTTTCTGCAAGGCACAATGTGAGCTCACACACAGTGAATAATTAACAGCCAATGGGCTAAGAAWAGTGGATATGGGAACAGCTTCCAAGAGGGATTTTTGTCTCTTTTTCTCACTTGACTTTTCAGGCGAATATTTAAATAGTCAGAGACAGAAGGGATTATATCCTAAAGGTAATTAGTATCAATCAGTCATCAAAACTAGCTGCTGTCRTGAGCTCTCATGAATGAGGACTCCAACAGCTTGGGGGATTGTGCCACACAGAGAGGCTCTGGCCATGTCCTTGCTCCAGTCCCTGGAGCATGGTGGGACTTCCATCAGCCAAGAGATTCCTGAGGGAAATCACAGAACCACGGAAAGAAGAAGAAGCACTCGGGGAAATAATGCCAGCCCCTGGTTTGCAGCCTGGGGCCCAAGAAGGACATGCTCTGGCTCTCCTTCTTCTGCAGAACTTCCATCAGTAGCTGACAGCTCTTGTACCGTGGTTGGTGAAACTCTCATGATGTCTGAGTTTCCCAAAGGGAATTATTTTTTTTCATATTTCTTCAGAGCAAACCCATCTGATTGAAGCTGCCAGAAACTGAGAGGTTCACCTGTTCTCAGAGCCCTGATTTAAGTGCTGGTGGTGTTTAAACCCAGAAAAACAARCACAATGTAATGATCAACCTGAGGCACAAACTTTAAGGTCAAGGGGAGTGACTGAGAGATTTGTCAAAGTGATCTGACTCAGTGGGTGGAGYCACCACCACAGACACTCAAATTCTGCTTAAAACCCATTTTAAGCACTCAGCTTCCTCCTTTTCCTTTCTGTACAATCTCAGCATTTAAATAAAGGCAATTTTTATCCCRCTTCCACAACTGTTACGTGTTTCTTTTGTGTACGATGCTTTARATGTTCTTTAATTATCATCACACATAATTGAAGAATATTATCAAAGCAATCAAACTGCAGACAAAGGGACTTGGAACAGTTACAGCTGTGTTCAGCTCTTCAGATGAAGCTCACAACAGCTTCAAGACACAGAATGTATCAGGTTTGGGTGCTGGCCAGAGACATCAGCACTCACCCAGGGCAGATAAGAGGGGAAAAAGAAAAAAACCCAACAAAACCAAAACCCCCAAACCCAAAGCTGGAATATTCTAAACAGAAGAGGTGTGTTATTCCATGAGATACTCAAACAAAACTGGCAGCATTCCCAGGTTAGTAAACTGGAATTCCTCCTTTCTACCATCATCATTCCAAAGACTGGGAGTGCAGGCACCAGCAGGAAAAAAGGCAGCCTGAACCAATACCGAAGCATAATTGATCTGATTCCTAATCACTGCCCCACGGGGCCCAGCAGTGCTTTAAAAACAAGATGTATTTAATCACAGTGTCTCACTGACAWCGGTTCAAAGGCAGCTTCAGCTGCTCTCATCTTCAAGAGGAAACTTGCTCGCCCAGGCTTCAATTAATCCCCACATTGCCCAATTTCTCAATATTTTCAACCTTGTACAGATTCTCTGCACAAAATCCTGTTACATCCACTTACTCTTCTCTGTTTGAGCACACAGGTCTTCAGCCAAAAAGGAAGTATAAAAACTCTTAGCCAGACTTTTCCTGCCCTGCACAGCAAGCCAATGGTGCAGCTGCTTATTAAATTCTTTATTTGTCATCATCAAAACTGAAGAAAACCCCCAGGGTTGAATTTCTATTTTTGTCCACTACAGAGATAGCCAATCTTCTGGCTTATGCTAATCAAGTTCTTTCCTATTTTGCCTAAGAATTAATTATGATAAAACATTTCTTCAGCATATGCTTCAGATTTTCCTAAAACTGTAGGATTTGCTTTTTTAAACAGGAAAGTCTTCAGCCTTCTAATATACTCATGTGTTTTGCAAAAGGCACAGATTTCCTAATTCCCATTTGACATTAGGTCATTTAAGTAATTTTATTTATACTTCTATATTTCAGAAGTGCCCAGGCCTCTGAAAAGCATATCGAATATTCACTTGAATAGTTTTCAGTATGGAATTTCCTGTATTATATATTAAATGTATTTTTTTTTAAATAAATCTCAGAATACTGCATTCATGAAAAGAGATATGAGAATGGAACTTTCTTGCTGAACAAACCTAACCTCTGTGCAAATAATTTCTTTTCTTAAGGCATATTATCTTCTTTTAAGACAAACACTGATTTTTTTTTTTTATTTTTTTTTTATTTTTTTTTAAGCAGCACATTTGCAGTGAAATGGATCACAAAGTGCAAATTTCTAAACAGGACCAGCCATGCAGGGTCAGCTTATCATGTCATGTCCTCAACTGTGCCGAGTAACAAAAGTCAAAATGTTGGTAAGAATGTTGGTAAGAATGCATGAGAATTTGTTTATTCTTTGTTTCTAATGACTTGTAAATTCAAGAAATTCAAGAATTGTGGGTAATATTGTATTTAACTGACCTTGATGAATGTTTCTTCTCTCCATTTATCTAATTGCTATTTAGCACCCACAAAACACTCTGATAAAGAGCTCCACAGTTCAATTTTGCACTGTGTAAAAAGCCCTTTCTTTTATTTGTTTCCAACCTTTGTCTTGTTAATTTCCTTTTGATACCATCTGTTCTCAAAGAAAGAGGAAAATACAGTAATTTCTTCTTCACTGCTTTTTTTTCCCTTATGACTCAGGATTTTCACAGAATAGTTTAGGATAGAAAAACTCTCTTGAGAGCACCTGGTCCAACCCTTCTGCCCAATCAGGGCAGGTGTTGTCCAGTTGGTTTTTGTGCACCTCCACTGATGGAGATTTCAATGCTTCCCTGGGCTACCTGTCCCCAAATCTGACCACCTCCACACCTCTTGTCCTGTCACTGGACACKACAGAGAACAGTCTGACTCYCCTCTCCATTCCTTTCCGCTGATTGTTGATACACGTGGATCACTGAACCTTCCCAGGCTGAGCAGCTCCTGCTCTCTCAGCCTCTCCTTACAGTGAAGTCCCTTCCTCACCAAGTTTTTATCTTTGTTGTACTGGGTAGCCCAGAACTGGACACTGCACTGCAGATTTTAAGAACTCTGTCACATCCTCCTTCATCCATCTCCTTGCAAGACTGAAGCTTCCTGGTCCAGCTCTTGGTCTTGTGTWAGGAGGCATTTTCTTCCCTTGCTTATGTTTTTCACTAATCTTCCTATTCCTTAGCCCAAYCCATTTTGGAACCCATTTTGGAATGGGACAACCATAGCTCTGCTTGCATTCAGAGCGTGGATGCACTTGCACACATGCAGCAGCATGAGAATGTTTTCTTGACATTCTCTAATTCTAACAAATCCTAATGCTCAACTGTTCTTTGACTGTACTGCTACGAAAAAATGTTTTTCTAGAAACATTCTGGGCATTAGAACTCTGAAATCTCTTTCCTGAATAAGCATTTTAACAGCTGGAGCTGTGTCATGCCAGACTTTTCATAGTGGACTCAGTCACAGGAAGGCATTACTGACCCTTTAGCRACAATATTTTTCAGACTCAAGTTTTGGCTTTTTCTTTCCAGCTGTATCTTGTGTAATGTTAAGGTTTCTGAATATAYTACCTGTTTTGTTCTCCACTAGAAGTCATTTGGGGCAGTGTAGCAAGCTTAAATGATTCTACTGGGTGCTTACAGAGTTTGGTTTAAAACGAGYAATTGACAGTCCTCACTGTGAACTAGAAAACAAAACCTTAATTTCTTTTTTTTTCTGGTATTTTCAGGATGACTGAAGTGAAAATGTGTGAGCACACATTTTCTTCCCAGGTTTTTATGTAACTRTCCACTGTCCTTCTCATTTTACAGTTAATTTAACTATCAAGATCTAGCTATGTTATTTACAAATGCCATGTAATTTGGGCTTGGATTACTGGTTTGTTCCATCATTATTTATATTGCAGGAAYGCTCATTGATTCCAGACCTTTGGTAATAATCACTATGCAAATGTAATGATATGATCCTTGCTCAGAGGGGYTTGCAGATTTAAAGAGCAAGAGAAGATAACACAGATGGATGCAACAGATGAAAGGAGAACCACTTGGATAACATGATACTGGATGCAAGGTATCTAGGAGTTAAAGGAGACTGGCAAAATGTCCTACATGTGAAATGGAAAACAGCTGGCATGATATCCATGGARCACTGGGATGAAATCTGTCCTTTAYTGTGGMAACAGGAATTCACTGTAAGTATTTCAAATCCAARTAAACCTAATTTCTTCAATTATTTAAATAAATATTAATTAAAAAAGAATCCCCCTTCTCACCCTCAATCACGCTGGATTTTATAGAATTAAACAAAATATGAGTGTTATAATCAATAAAATCCCCAAGAGACACTTGAAAACTGCAGTATGAGTAAAAATTCAAGYTTAACTTCAAATAATTCATTTAAATCTTTACCTTAGAAAAGTTAATAATTTATGCCTTGCCTGGCATCTTTCCACTACCAGGAAATGAACACATTTGCTATTTTAAGCTTCGCAAAACACCAAAAGCGGGTAAATAAGAGAGATCAGAGAAAGCACATCTAAGGTCTAGCTATCAGGGAAATGGGATGCCATGGGAAGATTCAGAACCCAAGCTGGGCATAACAGAACAGCTACTGGATTTCCTGGGGCCGTGTAATTATCTCCTCTGTGATTCAACCTTGGCTGATRTGCCCTGTGGTGTGAAATGCACTTCACTCTGCTCCAGCCTCTGAGAAAATGGCATTTCTGGAATGCGGTGCTCTCCGCTGCAACATCAACCATTAATAAATTTAGGGAAAAGCAGTCTGTTTTCTTGGGACACCCACCATCTCCTGTGGTTCTGGGCAGAGACTGCTCATTGTAGCTAACACAGAATCACAGAATGGTTTGGGTTAGAAGGAGCCTTGAAGATCATCTCATTCCAACTCCCTGCCAYGGTCAGGGGCACTTTTCACTAGCCCAGGTTGCCCCAAGACCCATTCACGGGCATGTGAGTGAGAGAAAAGTATCCCACTGCTCAGTGATAAGGTTTGTACTCCTTGTACTTTATGTGAAAACCTCAACTTCTGGTGAAGTTTGGCTCACAGAAACAAGCTGGATGAAAATGTGATAGGATTTACCCTTTTCCTCAACATTCCTGTACCTATGACTCCTCTGGGAAAAGAAGTGTGTGACTACACAATCAAAAAAAAAAAAAAAAAAAAAAAAAAAAAAAAAAAAAAAAAAAAAAAAAAAAAAAAGCCTAAATGTGAGTTGGATGCTCACTTAATCCACACCTCCCAGTGAATTCCACTGCTCACAGAGTCTGTATGCCCAGAGCTGTGGAACTCTTCTCAGGAATGGAGATGACCCAGTGCTTTGAACCCCTCTGCTGAAAACTAGAACTTGACTCCCTTAAAATTGTCCAAGCTTCCCATGGCWGGGACATCCAGTTAGGGATGCCCTCTGTTTGCAAGGAACATGTCAGCACTGGAAAACAGAACTGTCACTCGTGTACCTCAGTTTCACAAAAATACCTGCATCAAGTTTCCAACATAGTTCATGGAAATCATTCATAAGAGTCAGTGTAATTTAGTAATTTCACATACAGCTCATACTAAAGCAGGYATGTGGGCCTTGATCCAATTTGGCTAAAATGCACAAAATGCCATTTGAAATGGATGTGGCAGCGTGACAAAGAAACATGAAAAACATGGGTAAGGCTACTGTAGATCAATAGGGTCCAGGAGGGATACTGGTTAAATCCAGGACCTACCTYGAACAAACCTCCTTTAGAAATCCTAATCTGTGATCCAAAGATAAAGCTAAGGTTGGTGATCCTTGCCCGTTTTCTTGGCAAGACAAATGGGAAGGAAGAGATTCTTGTGTAATTCTTCAAAGGTGGTGAAAAACTAAACAGGATCCTGTAGGTACTGAAACACAGAGGATTAGGACAAGCACACAGCTGGTAGCTTAATCTAGTATAATTAAAGAAGGGGTAATTGCCCAAATCTGTGTCAACATGGCAGCAACTGCAGCAGTCCCAGATTCCTTCTTTATGCTCCTGTATTACAGTATTTAGTGCAAACTGAATTCAAGTATTAAYCTGTGACAGCATCTTCAGAGAGAGTCAAACCCAAGACTGGTGCTGCAGCCACAAAGCCCAGGACAGATGGAACCCTGACCATCAACTGAGCTGCCTTTGCACCAACACCAGGGCTGGACAATGGCAATGGCTACAACAGAACTCGGTATGCAAAAAGAAAAGAAAAAAAAAAAACCACAATCTTTTTATGACTGAACAACAGGCTCAACACTAAAGCTATTGAGGAACATTAGTAGGTACATGACCAGGGACATAAACATCAGCAAYCAAATAATGAAATAGTAGAAAAGCATATGCTTTGGTATGCACACATAATAGAGATGCAAGACTGAGCTGTAGGAATCCTGATTTATGCTGATTTCCAAGTTAATGAGTTGTTCTTGCTTATTTATATATCTCAAACTGYAAATGACAAAATAATCCCTGGGACTCATAATTCTCACTTGTTCTTGTACAGCCCCATTTGCATTCCGTGTGGTGATAAACTAGAAAAAAAAATAATTGTACAGCTTTTAGCTATCCTTCTGGCTGGATCTCTTCATTAAATGAAAATAGTTTATCTGTTACAASATATTAAATCAGGATCAGGTACACACCAAGAGACAGATGCAGGCAACATGCACCCCGATAAGAAGGCCTGTCAACATGTCATGTGGCTGTTGCTTGCTTAAGATGAAAAACTGCAGTATTTCAGTTCATTTTTAATTGTTCATGTGCAGAACTGCAAGATTAATTAATGAAAGCACAGCAACATTTTTATTTTCCCTTTACTAGAGTTTTCTGAGACAGAAGGGTGGAGAGAACTGCCAGAACACTGTTTGACACGAACGGGGGTTCCAGAAAATACATTTCTTCAGGCACCTTTGAGCTCTAAGGTGTGGAACAAACACAATGAAGTGAACCAAGCCTGAATCTAAAGTGCAATCAAAACACACTGTTATTTGGCAAGTTATAATGGCACTTTCCAGATCCATCTCAAATTAAAGCCCCAAGCTATGGTACTTCTTATATGAGACAAGCTAAAAATGGGTTCTGCGCTGCTGGGTTTACAGAGTTGGGAGGAAAATGGAAGTTCAAGAAGCAAAAATTCTGCAAGGCCAGTGGACAACATGCCACGATTGTAGCACAGAGACTCTCAGTTCTCGTTTCAAAGTAGCATCTGTCAAGCTAGAAGCTGAACAGGAGCTGAGACCTGTCATCTCCTTGTTTGCAGAGTAAGGTACCACACAGCACCTTGTTACTGGCACACTGCAACTTGGAAAAGATGAGTGAAATATGGCCCAACATTCTTGAAAAGATATCACCTACATGTTTTAGTAAATTTTGTGCATTAACTACACAAAAAAACTCTGAACTATACAACTGGATTTTTTTCCCATATTTAGGATTTCAACAAGTACTACAGATCTTACAGGTCTCTGTAGCCAGGTCTCTGGCATGCAGTTTGCTTATAAGACAAGCTCATACACTATGCCAAGGTTTGCTGCTGTGCTTTCCCCTGGAAAAGCAGAACCTGACCAGAGACCTCAGCTGAACCTCTCGTATAAACAAAAAGCTTCCTGGCGTGCCAGCACTGTCCTCACCCSTGAGGTTGGTGGATGACTCAGACAACMATCACTGCATCAACCACCTCCCCTTCACCTCCCTTGGGTCAGAAAACTCAGCATCTGAGTCCATCACTGCACGCAGCAGGGATAGACAAAGTGAGAAAAATTCCAAGTTTAAGCTGAAATGGAAGCTGCCTACTTCAGGGAATAGACACTGCTACTAGAMCAGCTGTGCTTCCATCAGAAATCTCTCACTTGTATGTCAATTAATGAAAATACAGCACTAGAAAAATGACAGGATAGCTGAATGTACTGAATGAGTGCAACTGACATCACCAGACATGGGGGAAAAAACAATCCAGTATCTACTGGAAATAAAACAAAAAGCTCTGTTCCTGCCCTGAGAACACAGTGTCCCACCACAAGATGTTACRCCACCAGGCAGGCAAGATACAAAGCCATCTCTCTCCATACATGCACCCAGGCATGCAACTTAGGCTACCCCACCTAAAATTCAAAGGGAAGAAGTTTGTGGACAAATCGTTAAAAGCAGAAATTTCCCCTAATTATTTTCCATCCTCTCAGCCAGAAAACTCTATATATGTCTGCACAAGAAAATGAACTTTTTAAAAAAACAATTTTTCTTTCATAATTTGAGGTTTTTTTCTATCAGTAATCAGCAAGAGATGTTGCATTAGACATGAGAGAGAAAACCCTWTGATTAAAATTAACTTTGTACTCGGACCAGTGAAAGAAGACACACCTAAAAAAGGACTGTGACAAATTATGTCCCCGTTTTAGATGAAGTAGAGACAAAGGAGTTTGCCTGGCACTGTGGGATGTGCATTTGCGTGATTTACCTGTTGATATTCCAATCAACATCTAAGCACCACCATGACAAAAAAAGTGGAATTATCTGACTGTCACTGTGAGGAYTACAGGCTGGACTAAGGTGAATTGCTTGACCATGGAAGAAAGGATTCCAGAGYGACCAGAAGTATCCACACTGGTTCAGCCACACCTTCACATCACTTTTTCTGCACTGCAGGTTATGAACACTGACGCTTGCACACTGCCACCTTCTGATCCCTCACCAMTGGTGAAAAGGGTGGGGAAAATTTAGGACACTCTTTTTGTTAAATTTTGCACAGCTTCTAATTGCAGAAAGCTTTTGTTTGGAATTTAGGTACATCCCTAGGGTATAGGTTAAMTCCCTTTGGAAAGGACTGTTCCACACACAGCTGAAGTGATCAACACCTSTGTGCAGATGAATCTTCCCCACGTAGTGTTCTTGCTGTTTCATGTTTGAACCACTTCACTGTTAATGCTCAGGAACCAACTGGGGTTGTGTCAGAGGAGGGAACAAATGGACTATGCACAATCCAATATGAATCAAGCAGTATCATTTTATTACTTTCTTACACCTTTTWTAACTAAATTTCTTCCATACAYGMRACTACATATATCATGATTGGTTACATGCACTGTTCAAGCGGCAWTCATGCAGCAAAATACTATGGCTGACAAGCAGTATTTAAGTCAAGCTGGCAGCAGATAATAAGCAAAAAAGTTCCTTGAGGTTCTTATCTCTCAAACTTCTTCCTTATTTCGTTGTAACCTTCTTTCTTCCTTGGCTCATCCTCCTTAACCAGGCCTATGCGTCAGCAGGCCTCACTCCTTATGGCTGGTGCAGAATGTGTCCAGTTTCTTCTCAGAATCTGTCCTCCACAGGGTTGGGCATTTTATCCTCCAAAATTAAATCCCTTTCCCCAGGCAGGGTCCCATCTAACTCACAGAAGGATACGAGGACACCAAAATCACACTTTGAGCAGCCTTGCCATTACAAAGAATCATCACATCAGCTGAAGAGGTTACAAAAATCTATTTTAACACAATCCACCTGCAATCTTTTTTCAATGACTCCCTCAAGACTCCTTGAATCTAGGCTCTTCAGATACTTCATAATAACCACAGCATTTTACCATCTGCTGATGATAYCAGGTCCTGTGAGTAAAACCTCTCCTGACTACAAAAGGCAGGCCATTTACACTACCTCTCTTTCTGCTATCTCCGCTCTGCAAGGAGGTGTTAAGATTCCCATTCGCTGTTCCTCCTTCCTTTTTCCAAAGTCATTATTCCTGTAAGGCCTTGCAAAAAGCAGTTTTTAKTTTAAATTCCATGCAAGAACAACAAAACCAGGTAACTGTGTATGAGAATAGGGACATTTCTTGCCAAAAGGATAGAAGTTTTTTGTATTAAAAGCACAGAGCACATTCAAGTCTTTCTCACTCCCCTACCCTGTCTTCCCCAAAAATACTACTTTGGCAATTATTGCTTCTTCACCCCCCCAAAAAAGCCCACTGTGGCACTTTCTGCCTCTGATGCACTAGCAGGTGAAAACAACYAATGGTGGTCTTGGGAAGGAAAAATGAAATTATTTCATTTGCTTCTACCACCCTCAATCCCAAMGAAATACTAGACATTCAGTAAGAAAAAGAAATCAGGATAAGACCAAGATGAATGTTGAATGGCAAATAAAGCACCCACGAAATAGTTTTATGGTAGTTTTTATCTCTAGTTATATAAAATACRACTGCTGGGCAAAATAAGCCCATGGCGAAATTACTGAGTGTCCTATTTCTTTTGCTCTGTAATGCTTCCTGGAGACTTAASGGGGTGACTTTTGACAAGTTACTCTGTGACACAACTGGTACAGCCTGGTTTGGCATCAAACACTGCACCATGCTCTGATACACGTGAGGGAGCTCTCTGCCTCACTCCCTGCAGAGCTCTGTGTGTTCTTATCCCCTGCACATGCACTCACACAAACACAAGGCCAGGGTAAAACACCTGTCTGACATTCCCATTGGGACCTTCACCTGACTGGGGTTCCACCTTTGTGAAACATACAAGGATTTTACCTTTAAGAACTGTACTCTTAAATTTAAAACAGAGTGTTCAGTAGCTATTCAAGAGATTCAGAATTTATTAGCGACAACAGACACATAATGCACTCAYGGTATTATACAGTGATATCAAGCCATGATAGAAAACCTATTACACGTATGAACTCTAGTAAGTCAAAGCTTACTAGAAGGAATAGGAAAYAGGAAACCTTCCAGTTAAAACACAGGAACTTACTGCCCCCTCAGCACTCCAGCTTGTCTGGATTTACTTCTTTTCAACTGTTTTACTTTAAAAAAGTGATGCCACATGAAGAGCCATCCAATTTTACAAAACAAAGTCAGAACTTTGTATAAAACTGTTAAAAAAAGTATTGTTTTTTTTTTTTCAATTTTCAACAATACCTGATATTCAGAAGACAAGGCCTAAAGTCTAAATTTACTTACAGCTGGTATGTGGTAGCAGCCTCAGTGCTGTCCTGTTCCTCATTCTCTAAGGGTTCCTAAGAGCTAGCAACAGAACATGCACAACAGCCTAAAAAAAAGCCTCTAGCTGCATGAGAGACATATCCAGTTAGTCTGTCAGTGGTCACTGTTGTACAAAATTCTTTGGAAAATATGCTGAAAATAAATGCAGGGTCACTCAACATGTAGAAAACATGTATGAACACACTGTTTTCCCCTGATTCAGGCAAGCTTTGCTGTTTCTGTGCTTGATGATCTTCATTTAAAAACTGGACAGTCAATTACAGAGAAGTCAGGCTCTTCCTAAGCCTTACCTACTGTAATCACATTCCACTTGGGTTCATGTATGAACATTTACAGAGTTTTAACAGGCTGTTGTGTAGTCCAGCAAATGAMCAGGTTGATTAATGTTAAAACATAAGACATGGTGAACAACAATGCATTAATTCCTAAYGTGTTTATAAAGGTCAATATTTAACAGTTTATAAACATCCCTGCAAAGTGAAATGTGCCATAGGATGGAGTAGATGATGTCTTTTGGGTTTTAACAAGGAGACAACCTTGACCTATCTGATCAACTAATACACAGTGGGTCRTGCCCATATCCTTCATAATTAGACTTGAGCAGGAGGAACAGGAAGTKTTCTTCTCAAGAAATAGAGGAAAAATTCTACAATATATACAGTTGAAAGGGCTGGGGGGTCAGAGACAAGAACTCAAGTCAAATGAAGTGTGGCTGCTTCATGAAGATCAAAAGTTGTCTGAGCACGGTGGATGCRCATTCAAAACATATTAAAAAAAGGAAATTCTGCAAAAAAAATGGTCTTTTGACTCTGAACATCTGAGAAGTCCAGGCTCTTGGAACTATACTTGGAAGATACCACAAAGTATTGCACATAGAACAAGSTGATGCAAAACAGAGGCAGGAGAGAAATATGTTAAACAAATAAAACAAAACCACAATAAAATGGTAATTACTACTTCTCTAAAGAAGAGCTAAAGATACGAGGGGAACTGCTGTGGCTCTTTCACGGCACTGTGTGTTCCCAGCTAAATGTGCACTAAGTAACCAGGGTAATGAAGTTCTTAAGTCACACATACAGGGGAAAAGGACGAAAGCACAAAGCAAGATTGACTCACAAATACCAGTCAGATTCATATTCAAATCAGTCTCTCTTATCTTTATAATTAGGAAGGATTTMTTTCTGACTTAAAATGTTATTTAAAAGAATACAGGAGTATTAGAGCACCCTTTGAGAATAGTCACATATTTATGAAGAGCTAATTACATTGTTGATCATACAAGCCAAGATTCATTATGAACTCAACATGTGGCACAGAAGTCATTTCACRAGTGGCCTTATTCCAGCATCAAGTGAACTGAGAAGTGAAAATCCTTGCAAAAAACGAATAGTTATAAACATAATCCTCTAGCGTGCCATGTCTCAGCAGGTAAGATTAAAAAGACAAAACAGAACACCTCAAGACTGAACAACAAAGGTTTTATTAGAGTGAAGAATATATAATCACTGTACAGAAAACATTTAAAGCATGAAATACTGAACTGCTCACTGTGCATTCCTGTTGCTGAGCCTGTTAGTAATCATTTAATGGACTGCCTACAGCTGGGGTAACTTATCAGCATTTAAAAACACTTTTGTAAGCAGGCAAGAAATGATTGTCCGTTCTAAACGATAACATTGCTCAAGGCAGGAAATAAAGGATCATGTGAATTACATTTAAAACTTACTCAAAGAACAAAGTGGGTGGGCAGGGATGAGAGGGGATTGCCATATTTTTGTGAGGGGTTTTTTTGCACTGAGGAACTATAGCCTCCCTGCTTTAGCTTTGTATCTACTTCTATTTTTTAAATAAGAAAATATATTAACACGTACAAGAATTCACCATTAAATCCAACCTCTTCCAGTTATCTTTGGCTTGAGAGGAAGTTGCTTACTTCAACCTTTGAGGCCCCCAAGAACAGTACAAACAATCATTTTCCTATAAAAAATGGTTGGTTTTAAACCTTTGACGAACAGAGATTCAAAAAGCTTCTCTACCTTCTGAGTTTTCAGTTCGCCACCCTACCAAATCTGCAGCTTTTGCCTTCCAAAACTGTTTGGTGAAGTCCACAAGGGTTTGAGAAAGTGTCATGTCTGTCTTGAGCATTTACTTGCTTCCACCATGCACAGGCAAAAAGGTTATTTTCTCCAATACTAAAAGAAAAGCAAAAAACACAAAGCGCAGAGTTTACTCAACCTGGTTTACTCTCAAAGAACAAACGTTACATGCAAACTGAACTCTGTATTTAAAAACATAGTGAAAWATCTATGGCCAGGAGATTTTCAAAATCTTTTAAGGGAAAAAAACAGCATAGGAACCAATTCTATACTCCCCTGGACAAATTATTTCATCCAATCCACACAATCTTGCTGGTAGATGTTCCCTATTTTATTTTGGCACAGACAAACAGAAGCCCTGCACTGAGGTGCCAGCTTGGAGATATTCTAAAGCMATGCAACTCCTACAGCTGAAACTGAGTTTGCTCCTGAACAGGTATCAACCAAGCGTAAATAAACCTCCAAAACTGCACAGTTACACTTTAGGTGAGATACCCCTCATCCCACAACCTTTCACTTTTCTAATCTCTGCTTACCATTTCAGCCCTGAATGTAACTGACTTGATTTGTAAATTTACAAGGGAAATAAAATGTGAAATTAGATACTTCAACTGTGGATTGTTTCCTTCCTCTGCAGAAATAAATAATGCTGCTAAAATGAAAATGACTCTCCAGGGAGAAATGGCTATTCAGTCTATTAGTATCAACTAAAATTAGTATGCACTTTTTCCTCCTCTTGAGAACTACTGTACAACACCATTAGCTTATTCTAAATGGTGAATTTATTTACTTTTGAGRCAGTTTTTTGATAACCATTAAGAAGGAGACAAGAAGTGCATGAAAAGGTCTGTAAAATATCTGATAAAATAACAGATTAGAGACACATTAGAAACTAAACTAAAGGCTTCATAACACARCTGTAAACTGAACTCAATTTAGAATATTGTTATAAAGGAACAATACTGAGCTGATTCCAAAACATCCAGAGTATTCTATCCAAGAGCTTTACTYACTGCAGAGTGACATACAGAATGCTCAAACACCATGGTTACTATAATATCCAACCTTGTTAAAAAACTCTTAAGTGCTGCAGTAGAATCCACAGATTCCTTGCAGGCCTATTTTGAAGGCAGTTAAAGAATAAGTAACTACTGATCAACAAAAAGTATGTTGAACAGCATTTTAAATGAAATATTGTGTGGTATTAGGGGAAATCTGCTGTTTACACTTGTGTCAACACCTGTATGGTGTTGGGGCTTCTTTCAGACAATTTATAATACTATTAAAGCAAGGCCACTGGTAATTCAATGCAGAATTATAAATGAACAAATTGAAACCTCCAACTAGCCATGGTGTAAGATGACCCCTTTACAGCAAATTCATGACCCATTAATTGTTCATTTGTGTAATGATTTACAGACTCTATGAAGACTCCAGCAGCAGATTCTAAGACTGCCTCAGACAAAAAGGAAAGATAATGATTTTGACTAATGATGTACTAAACATCRCTAAGAAGCACCCTATTTCACACCTAATATAGAGAATAAGACATTAATTACACTTATTTTTGATGATTTTTTAAAGTATTTTTTAAAACACCTTAATAAAGCACAGATTCTTAAGACTTGCTAACTGCTGCTAATCTGTGTCTATTCTTTTAGCATCCTCCTCACACTTGCAATCCAGTATCATTGCAGGAGAAAGCCTGCAAGTCTTAATTTTTTAGAGCATGAATAAAGGCAATAATTAGAACTCCAAAACAATCTTCACATGGACTCAAGAGATGCCTTTAGCACTCAAAAAAGCAAGACACCTGTTTTTCATTCTAGGCACCAGATGCCCAAAGCAGAAATCAAAGCTAAATGCACWTAGGTTGCACATTCTGCAGCAGAGCACAAAGACTGTTCAGAGCCTCAGGAAAACATCACTGTGCTGAAATTCAGCATGGGCCAGCTGGAGAGGTAGAAACCCCAAAATAATATAACTACATCAGGCCTACATTTGTGGCTGTCATATCAGCTTATCTGGTATCCAAAGTGTGATGCACCAGCGGGTTTGCATTTAAACTCCCAAAAATATGAATGAAGGATGCCATTGGTGCCTGCTGCAATATGGATCAGCTTTTTGCTTACAACACTATTCCTGGGARYCAGAATCACAGAATGGTTTGGTTTGGAAGGGACCAAGGGATCAGCTAATTCCTYCCCCTSTGYACAGGCAGGGACACCCTCTACTAGGCCAGACTGCTCAGAAGCCCATCCCACAGAAGTCTGGAGTGACACTGTTGGGTACTTTTAAATATATTGAACAAATCTGTCATTTGATTTTAAAAGCAGTTTTAAGAGCTGAAGAAAGATCAAGCAAAAATAAGCCTCAATGGAAAAGTAAAAGGTCACCTCAATCAAACCTGCAAACTCTGTCTAATAAACACAGCTTCACAAATGCAGTAACAATTATCTGGGAGAGTGTGGCAGTCTCCTAAGGCAAATGAAATAAAATGACATRTCTTAAGTGACTGTCAGTATGTGATGAAAACAAAGGTCTACACCCATACTGGACAAMCTTAAAACCTCAGTCCTGAATATTTCTACTGTTTTTTTCTTTTTTTTTTTTTATTTGAACCCCAAGGTAGAATGCCAGGCATTTTTTACTTTGTCTTATGAAATTACAGTCCTCCATCCAAAGTTCAAAGATCCATAGAGAATGACAATAAATTTTGCATCATTTCCATATAATTACACTTCCTTTTTTCACATTTCATAAAAGATCACCTTTATTAAATATACAAGGTACAAGGAAAATATATTTATATAAATGGTCAGGGAAATGATGCTATTTCTTCTTATCCTGCAGTGCAATTATTCAAAATAAAACCAACTTTGAAGAATACAACAGAAGAYCTTCAGCAAAATGATAGCCATAAAAATAGTTCTCCTCAGTTCATATCAAAATTTGATCAGCCTTTTGAAGAAAGAATCAATAAAAGACCTAGGATAATGAGTAGTTTCATTTTCCCTCTTAATTCCATTTATTGTCATGACTCTAATGCTTAAGGCAAACAGTGTAATATCTTAAACCYCTGATAAACAGAAACCAAATGTCAGATGGTTTTAACGACAAAAAAAAAAAAACAACCCACATCGGAAATTCAAAGCAGAAATGCTTTTGTGAACAGTTTTATTCAACATGGGAATCAAGTATTTTATTGTCTTACTGTGGATTGTAGTAAGACAGCAGAGAAAGATGTGGGTTTCAACACTTCGTTCTTCATAAAGGGTATATAATCAATAATTTATTGTCAAACCAGATCATCAGCAAGAAGGCTGCTCTAAGTTCCTCCTGGAGCATTCTCTTCACCAGGCTGAACAATCCAAGCTCTCAGACTGCCCCTCTGGCAGAGATTCTCCAGCCCTCTGATTATTTCTGTTGCCCTCTGGACCCGCTCCAACAGGTCCATGTCCCTCCTTTGCAGGGACTCAGAGCTGGATGCTCCAGGTGGGTGTCACCAGGGCATGTCCAGCCCCTCACCCACCAGCACTCCCAAGTTCTCGACAGGGCTGCTCTGAGTCTGTTCATTATCCAGCCAGGACTGACACCAGAAATTGGTGTCCCATGTGCCAGACCTTGCAACATTGCTAAAACGCCTCAGAATTTTTTCTAGAACCACTACAAGCTTGTTCTGCAGTCCTGATGGCTAAAACACAGTTTTAACTTGTAGGAAAATGAACTCAAACATCACAAACAGTGAAATCATGCTTTTAACTTACCACTTGCAACCTCTCACCTCAATCAGCTTTCACAGAGACCAGCAAGTGAAAAGAAAATAACTCACCTGTGCAAACTTGTGTATCTGCTCCACCACAGCTGCAAAGAGGGCATGGACACTTTCATCAATTAGACTCTGCATATAATGAACAGCTTCTTCATCTGACAGGTCCAAACGAAACTTGTCCTGCACCTGGAATGGGAGTGGAAATGACTAAAATTAGTTCACCTGTTAAAAACATGCGTTATTCTGTGTACGCAGAAGCAGATTTTGGCTGTTTAGCAGCGAATCTCTCTTTTACTTCCAAGTTGCAGAAGATTGTTGGAAATGTAAGCAGGATTGAAATGCTACAAGACAAAGAGAAAATACTCAACATTCACTAAAGAATGAAATGCCACTTGAGAAAAAAACATACAACTTTGTGCATTAAATACAAATTCGGAAGAGTCTGGATGAACCTAATGATTTTTGAAAGGACGTAACACTTCCTTACTCTAAACCTATTTTCCGGTAACACATGTCKTTCAGAAACTGTAAGGATTAAGTAAAGAATACAGAATGAGAGGAAGSTGTAAGCAAATAAAGTCTGTCAAAACCAACCTTTGTATGGTGAGTGTGACTTTCATTAACTTTGATCGTATCCACTGTCCATGAACACTTGGTTGGAGACACTGACAGCTCTTTACATTGTTTTTCCCTTTTGATAGCAACACTGTACCAGTAACATTCTGAATAGTACTTGCAACTTGTACATGCTCAAAAGCTGGATTAAGAATACAGGAACATCTAAATTTTCCTATTTCCAYCTTGGCAATGACAAGGCACAATAGATGTCTTTCTGTGACTTCCAACTAATTCCATAAAAACTCTTCAGAACKGATCCAGTGACAACTTTCCCYAACATACAGCGCTACCCARYCCTAACTCCWCTGAGACTGGTTTTAWCCCTTTCCCCCTTCAAATCTCTTCTGATGGGCTTAGATCCTAGCACTACCTAAACAATACTATCCATATAATTTAAAGTACTAGTTACCTTATGAAGTAGTGCTGGTAATCATAATGTAGAAGACTTACTGCTGCCATGTAGTCACATGCATTATTCTCATAAAGATAAATCTCAAACAATGCAAGCTCTTGKGGAAACCATCTGCATAATGAACCAGGTAAAATGGTATCAAACAATCTTTTACCCTATCTTTATGACAAGTCAAAATGTTTCACATCCTAGGTAAATTGTTCCAATGATTAATGGTCCTGTTTAACAACTATGACTTATTTGCTGTCTGAATATGTGCAATTTCCATCTCAAACAGTTCAGCTCATTAAAACTTTTTATATTAAAGAGCTGTCTATCAGAAATCTTTCCTATGTGGGCAAATAGGAAGTGATTTAAATTGCTTCTTAATCTTCTCATGGCTGTGACTGTAAGACAGAATCAAGTYTTTCCTGAATATTTTCCATGAATTCACTATCTTTTAGGCATTGACAAAAATGCAATTTCAATAATTATTTCAATAATTTGCATAATAAGGTTGAATTTGTGAGATGATACTACCTTCATGTCCTATTTCGCATGCTTTCTATGCACCAAGGATACCATACACTCAACCACCCACTTTATGACAGCAAAAATGATGCAAGATTTTGTTTAGTGTAACAAATTTCAGTTTAATATAACTCTGTGTTCYCTTCAAAGGCAGCATATGCCAAAATAGTGCCCCTCAGCACTTTAATAAAAAACTTAAGTTAGCTAGCAGGGTATGGAAAGATTATACAATTACAGAATCCATTAGGTTGGAAGACAGCTCTATAATCATRAAGTTTCTACACTCAGAATACCATTATAACTCTGTTSCTGGTATGTTTGAAGCAAGCATAAAGTGAGTTTTTACTCAACTCTTCTCAAAAAGACGTTTGGTATGAAAGAATGGATTAAACTAAAAAAGTTCAACCTTTCAATGAAGCATCTTGCCAGTGAGAGATTTGGCAGATATTCCAAGAAGTTCTTGTTATGAAGAACTTTTATCTTCACAACAAAAACGATGAGAAGAAAGTTTATTAACTCCCACATCAGAAGTTTCAGACAGAGACTGACATACACAGTAGAATCTAACCGAATTTAATGGACTACTCACATGCTTGCAATTATGCAAAAGCTTAAATACATCCTCAAATTACAGCACAGATTTCTTTCAGATCTATTTTAGTGCTCACAGAAAAGGTGACGTTAATGAGAATTCAAAAAAAAAACTAACTCCGATTTAAAAAAAAAAAAAAAAAAAAGAAAAAAATCACCATTACAATCTTTCACACAATTTTAGTAATCAAACACTTTGGCAGTCTTCTAATTGGCTCATGGAAGACCCTCTCAGAATTTTTGCCGTTAGTTATATCATTCTATGGAATTAATGACTAATTAAACCCACCTCCCACAAAACACACTGGCATACTGATCTATGTGCAAAGAACTTCACCCATAGTTAGATCTTGCAATCAGTTCACAATTAACAGAGGGATCAAATGATTCCCAGGATTAGATCTTTGCAGCGAAGTTTTTCAGCCTCGCACTTAAACTGATTGAAGAAACGCAGATGAGAAGAAACAGGGAAAAATTACAATTTTTTTCTTGAGCTGCCACAGCAGCAACAAGATTAATACACACTGACTTATAGTTCCTATGGGAAAGCAACAGTAATTCTTATTTGAAACCTGCTGAGTTCCAGTGTGGGATATATTCAAAAAACCAAATAGCTTCTCACAGAGAAGGTCACCAGAGGAGGTTTCTGCATGGTGCTAAAAAAAATAAAAATAATTTGAGGGTTGAAATTCTGATGAGTTATACACACTTATGAATGGTSACCATCAAGAAGGCATCGAAGACGTCCCACCTGAAGACTTAACTTAGAGCCCCTGCTTTGATACTTGAAATAAGTGCCTGGTTATAGTTCAGGATTTGTAAAACAGAAAATAAGCTTGATGAATCTATCTGAACTTTTGCTTTGTTTCCAGAAAAGATACATGAAATCCCACACAATATACAAATACTRTTTTAAAATACAAAGTCTCAACAACAGAACTTAGTTCTGTTCCAAGAATGTTCCAAGGATGAAGAGGTTGAATAAATAAATATAGTCCACCAACACGGTGACATTCAATTTAAAACTAAATTAAAGTTGCCCACTTCCTATCATTACTGCATAGACGATTGTTTAGTAACAAAGTCTACAACAAGAGGATTGCATTTATATGAAACTATGTGATTAGAAATTTTGCCATACTTCAGTTAAATCTGAAGCACTTTGTAAGTGGTTCTGTCAGTTACCATGATACTGCTTTTATTTTTCAAAAGACAAAAATTAAAAGGGGAGAATAAAATGAAGGATAGTTAAAAAAAAATGGGGTGAGTGTGATGCATTAAAGCATAATTTGCTTGTGGCTTAATTGTTGATGATGAAAAAAGAARCTGATCATCACTTGCAGCAGACTCACACAGAAGATGGGAACCTAAGCAAGGCAACAAGGGGGAAAATATTTTACAAGAACAAAAAGAAACACTACTTCACACCATGATTATCCCAAAAAGCTCACTCAGGGGGGAAGAGTACAACATCTACCAGAATAATAGGCAATGTTAATTGATGGTAAACACAGACTTTATTTTTTTCCATAAAGTGTCTTCAAGAACTAAAATGAGTATTGTTTAGAAAAATGCATCAAAGTTGTCCTACAAAGCTGATTTGACAGAAAACTCCCAGTAAGTCACATAGAGCTGTATAAAGTACAAGAAACAGAGTAACGAAAAGAGAAGATGAAATATTCAAGAAAGCACTAATCATCTCATTACAAATGGCAGTTAAAGATCCGAGAAAATGGCARGCCAGAATCTTCATTCAGTTAAACAAATCTCCAAGTTCAACCTTCTGTCTCTGTCTATTTTGTATTTTTTGAAAGTATGACAGGCTTAGGATTGAGAAATCATATAAAGCAGAGTTGGGAATAATACTACTGTGGGTAAGAGCATTTCCCTGCAAAGTTCCAAGATTTYCACTTGGGCCTTTTGTTCCCCAAGCACAAGAGTGCCCTGTTCCTTCCTGCAAAGAGCAGATTTCTGTGGTGGTTTTTCTGTCCTCACATCTGACACAACATGGACCACAGTTACCATACTAAACTCAGCAATTTTTCTTTTTCACTAGCAAGCCTCTTTTAATTCATTTAACATTACCTGAAATGGATTAGGTACTTAAGGCTCAAGGTTATGACAAACTACATAAATTTTGTGGAAGCTTTTATAATATTCAGGGTAGTATCCAAATCCGTATTTCATGAACACTTGTAGCGGTTTTTCAGAATTACTGAAGAAGGTAGTAGTGCATTTTGAGGTGACACAGAAGATGTACATATGAGAATCCTTTCCTCAGTCTTCTTTAGTTTTCAGACAAATTTCAAGCCAGACATTGTAAAGAATGATGGCTGCTCTAGTATATATTCTTCCAGCAACATTAAGCAGCACTACTTGTGTTTTTATAGAATTTTATTACACTAGTATAGGATTGCTCATTGCAAATGAACTTCAGTGTCTTTTTCCAGTGGATCATAATATACACCGAGTGTAAGCACCACTAAAACCAATTAACAGCAAAAAAGAAAAAAAAAAAAAGCAGCATTTTCAAGATTTTTTTACTGTTTTGCCTTGTAATTATTACTAATAGCCGGCATCCCACGTTCACATGGCAGAAACTGGCACTAAACGCTTGGCTTAATTCTTCGCACATTTCATCTTTTTCAGTGGAACACTTTCTTGCTTTCTCTTTGGCTTGCACTCCAAACAACTCACAGCACAAACTATTCAGATGCTTTTATTTGCATGAACAATTTAATTTGAGAGAGTGTTCTGACAACAGTCTGTTATCAAGGGCTCAATTTGAACAAAATGCAATTCCTAGGCTTGTAGGCTTTCCTCAATTTTTTTTWAAGTAAAAGACATCAAAGATGTTAGTATCTCAAAACTTAACTTATGTAAGAATTAGTGTTACAGCCACTACAGTACTCCAAGTCAACACTGTTGTAGCTCAGAATTTCATCATATTGATCAAAAACTTACAGTCAACTCAAGAGTGTACTCATACTTGGTTCATGATTTGGTGTTTACTCCAACTTTTGTACTTTTTCAGTATTTCARAATGAATTAATACGCATGAAAAATCAACAGTCTAGAAACAAAAAAGCTGGGTCTGCAGCTGCAGCATCATTACCCAAATGGACAGATAGATGAGCGTCTGCCGAAGCAAAATAAGCTCCATGGTAATGTGACACTTTTACAAAACATGAACCTCCCCAGAGCAGCAAGAAAATATGACTACTGAAACAGACTCTAATCAAGCAAAAGTGACTTGGCTTCTCCTGTAAATTTCCTACTGGCATTAATAAATCTCAGGAAGACTTCCTAGCACCGTCTTTTAACAAATACTGGTACTTTTGGTCAGGTGAAAAGGGACAGATATCCACTGCCTAATAAGGCTTATCAATCTCCAACTTTTAAAGTCCTTTCCATTTTACTAACTTGTGAACTCAAGTCCCAATTATCTTTTGGCTGACTGGGGAGCACAGGGGAGAGGGGAAGCAGTGTTGAGTTTCACTATAGGCCAGATGGAAAAAAGCCTGGAAAAACTAGCTCAGTTTTAGAAACAAGTTAGCTCAGAAGCTTTCTGTACCTCCAGTCACAGCTCTACTTCAGCTTTTATACCTGTAGAGTAAAAGTAATTTCACTTTGATATATTTAATGTCAAAGGAACAAAACACRTCTGCTCTCTCTTTTTGCTAGTTTCCAAACAATTACACTGATCATTTTCTCATCAAGGGGGATGAGCCCCAGTTAAGTGTTCAAACAGCTCTGGAAACACACAGGGTGCTCTCAGCATTACAGCCCACAGAGAGATGATTTTCCCCTCTTTTGGACAGTTTGATTTTCAGTTTTTCTGTATCTATCCAAAGGTACTATCAAAATGAATGGGGCTACTTTCACAAACAGAAGTTAAGCTCCTGTTTATGGAAAGCAGGTATTTGTGCTGTCTGTGCTCCCAATAACCTCGCCTGTAGTACAGCATCTTTGCAGCACCTTCTTTAATCAACGGACATCTGAAACAGAGCTCAGTCAATTAGGACACTGTCCTTTAATGCCTGCTGAGTCCTTTGTCTGCCAATGAATCACTGGTCCCTGATGATTTCTCATTTAAAGGTCAAATCTGCAATGAAGGACAGATAGAAACCATCTGGCTTTCCTGCAGAAAAATAAAAAGCTTTTTTTGTTAGGAGGTGACAATGCTGAATCCATTAGCTGCATCTGAAGAGTGATGGTGCACCTCTTCCTTACGCAAAACTGGCTACATAATTGACTCCAGATTTTAGTCATTACTACTTAGAATTTATAGCACTGGCTAATTTTAAAAAGCTCAACAATTAGCAATGAGCACTGCAGCTGTGCTGGAAATGGAAAAGCAAGAAGCAATGGCAGAAAAAAAAGTGTAGCACTATCTTCATTGTATTATCAGTTATGCATTGACAAGTCAATATAAAGMTTTCAGCCCAGTCTTTTTCTTGAAACTGAGAAATAGAAAAGTATATGTGAAGAGTGGAAAATTTAAAGGCAATTACCTCCGAGGCCACAGAAAGGGAAATGCAAACTGAGGAGAATCCTCTGCTACTTTTCAATTKAATTTCATTTTGTGACGTTTTTGAGCCACAGCAGGTTTTCAGAAACGCCTAAATCAGAGTGGCAGTAGGATATGGTGTCATGAACTGTGAGGTGAAGCACRCTATACTAACAGCTTTCTTTATAAATATGTATATTTATTGTATATATGCATATATAAATATTGTATATATAAATTATATGGAAAGGACAAAAGGAAATGAAAGGAACAAAAAAGACAACTAACTTTAAACACTGCAGTTACTTTCTCTTGGTCAAAAATTGACAAGCTTTTTACTAAACAACAAGGATTTGATGAGAATTTCTCCAAGTTTGAAGATGGAGACAATTTTGTGCAGYTGGTAATCCCTGTTTTCTGTGTTCTCCTAAGGGGAAAAGTAGTGATCAAAAGTGGAGTGAGAGAAGTGAGTTAGTGCAACAAGCTTTCCTTGCAGTTGGAAGGTACTAGCCCTRTTTTTCCATAAATACTGGGTATACTCACTGTGAATGATACTTTATATACCCACTGCAAGCCAATAGCTGGTTCAAAAGTTTTCCATACGCTTTTCAAGAATGGTTGGGAAACTTCAAACAGAGCTTTGTTTGTTTTCAGGTCAATGCTGACTCATTCATTTTCAGGCCAATTTTAGCTGTGAGAATGCATTTTTAAGGTCAGCACTGATTTAWTTTCTGAAAACAAATGCTACGCAAAGCAAGGTACTGCCAAATTCTTMTGTGCTCTAAATCTGTATCTACACGTGAAGCCACTGGGAGATTCTGTTTCTTTTCATGCTAGCAGGAAAAAATATTCCCATTGCCATCTTTCTCTGATAAATAAATCAATTTGTGTAGTTTGCTCTCTTGAACAAGAAGAATGTGAAATCTCCTTCAAGGARGAGAGGAACAGAGCACCCAGATGTGCTTACATGACCCTACGCCAATAAACCATGTCAAAGAGTGCAATCTATACTTATTTTACAGAACATTGTACATGATAGAAGCGGCTGTTCCAATTTTGCCTTCACTCAATCTGTATTTCTCCCAAGACATTTCACAACTTTAGGACAGAAACAGCGCTTGGACAATATGCCTTCTGTTAGATTTTAAGCTTGATTATACAGTTGCATTCTGTCAGTGAGCTCCTTGGGATACCATGCTGTTATGAGATGGTAGAGGATAAGACAGCAAAAAAAAAAAGTCTGCCTTTGTTACTCAGTCTAACAGTCTAAGAATATTTTCCACACTTGAGATTTTTCTAAAAGGTCTCATATAACGTATCAGTATGAAATGCTGAAGAAAATCACAACTCAAATCACCCAAGGCTTCACAGAAGAGGACATGTTTCAATGAAGTTTTCTCATGGTCTTACTTGTTTTCCTTCTTTGACTGAACGTATGAACGTCCAAGAATGCTGACTAACGACATCTTAACTTCTCTAACTAGTGAGCACCCCATTATCCTACACCTGTGTACCACAGGAAATGACAAGACACAATACAAGAAATCAAGACATGGAAAATTAAAGTAGMGTATTTTATTTCAYCTTATTTTATTCTAGACATCATTACCATACGGTAGGTGCAAATTTTATTTTTATTTAGAATATATGTGTATGATTACTAAAATTAARCCTCCATTCTGGCTCTAAGACCACAGCAGATGATTTTCTGAAGGTTTAGAAAAGGGGAACACAAAAATTATCTGGGAAGACAATTTTCACACCCTAGTGTAACCTGCACTTCCCTGCCTACTGGAAAARTGAGGAGGTGGCACATGATGTCGCTTTGTGAACACAAAGATGAGACTGGGAATTCAGCTACCATGTAACATTTCAATGTTTCCACTTTAAGAAAGCAAAATTATGGCCATTAAAGTCTTTCTTTAGAAATAACCTTTAGAATAATTCATGCCTACTTTGTAACAGCAGTATAGCTGCACCTACTGAAAAGTTCAAGTATCAAAGGTCTTTRCGCCAAACAAATTGTTTGACAAAATAACTGCAGTGTAAAATTTCAATAGGCAATATAATGCATGTAATATATATAGCAATTCAGTAAGCATTCCTTTGTTTTACAAAAAAGGAAGTTATTCTCCTCACAGTTAAATCATAAACCTGGTATCCTGATTAATCTCTAGACTGAGATAAGGGTAACCCATCTTGTTGTCTGTGAATCCAGAGCTTCAATGGCTCCAGGCTCTGAAAGCAAAACGAGGGCTCTACACAAAAAGTGAGTGCTGCATGAGTGCCCCTACTGCAGCCCCAAGGAGGAAAACGCTGGTGACGAACTTCCACCTCCAGTGTTCACCAGGACACCCTCTTAGTTACAGAACACTGGTAGATYTCCACCTTTGTTTTCTGTGAAAGTGATACCATGGTTGAAATGGCTATTGACTTGTCTCACAAATCAAAGGTAATTTAATTTTGCAGGTCAGTCCAAAATGGATCTTTACCTAATTTGAGTCTGTTGAAATATATATGGATTTTTCGTTAAAGCTTTAAGGAAAAAATAAAAATCAATTGAGATGCTGAAAGCATTTATTCAATTTCCTGCAACAAGGTACAGTATTACCTTGTTAAATGACTGAACRAACTTGCCACTCACCCCAAGACACACAAGGCACCTTGTTCCTTTTTTTTATTACTTCTAACAAAGCTTATAACTGATTTCATATGGGCTAATGGGTATTTAATACCTCAAACAAGTTTTCTAGCASATTATTTTAAAAAAGCCTGAACAATAATGACCTATTCACTATCTATATATGAGGCTAAGATGATTCTGATCCTARTCCATTTAGAGCTATTTTCTGGTTGGTTTTTTAAAAGTAAAACAGTGAAATGAAAAATTGAAAACTAAAGGAAGCAATTACTGCCACAGGAGCTTTGAACATTGTCACATGCATCCAGTTGATCATATATCAACAGCTGCTTTACAGAAGGCTCTTGTGCTCACCTACTCTTAGGGATCCCTGGTTGATGTATTATTTTTGCACAATTGTAAGGAGTACATTGAAAGGATAACTTTGAACCAAAAAGACCAAACCTGAACTGTCAACAAGGGTCAGAAATAGCTGAGGTGTCAGAAAAAAAAAGCAAGTTTATATAAAATAACAAAATCTGAGAGAGCGGAACAATTTGGCTATCTTCCTGACAATACCTTACTGTGTGGGTTTTGTTTTGTTTTTTAMAAGAACAAGCACACTGTAAATTAAGTTAGAGAACCTGGGGAAGTAGGATCTTTTCCTCTCAAAGTGATTCAGATTCCTTGTCAGCAACACAGGCCCTATTGCTTCAGTTCTATCTGCTTCCACATTTTAAACCCCTGTGAATGGACAGCCTGGAATCTCCCATGACAAAAATCACAGTTCACCAAGCTGCAGCACTGTCAAAGCTCAGGTTCCCAATAACTAATTGCTGCATTCRATCTAACTGTGATCTGTCATGTAACAATTAGGCTCGTGTTCTTTTCATGCAAAGAAAGCACTGTTGCTTTTACTTTGTAATGAAATTTAGAAGTAAGCATTAGAAGTCCACTCACGGACCTAATTCAGATTCAGGGGGTCAGAGTGTGTGCCAGCAACACCACAGTTTGATCTCACACAGGCCATTCACGTAAGARTTGGACTTGATTACCCTTGTGRGTTCCTTCCAACTCAGAACATTCTGTGATTCTGAACTCCCTTTTAAGTTTTGCTTTCTTCCATGATCTCCAAATGCACACAATACTGTCATGMATTACATAATCTCGATTTTTAACTATACATAAGTGAGCTGTAACATCCTTCYCAGCTGTAGAAAAGACTTTCTGGCTTTCAATTCTGTATCTTGGTATCTTAAATCAATACAATTATATTGGAAAYTTACACAGAGTAAAAGAGTTCTAGAGATGTCTGAAATACTCAACTACTGCTATATTAAAACCATSCTTTACAAGCATTTTACAGAACCCAAATCCTGTTATCATTAGTTTCTGAATGCATATACCTTTGCACAGCATTTCTAAAGAGTTTTCCAGTACAAAATGCAATGCCAGGATATTAATAAAAAACCAGGATATTACATGTTAATTAGCAGCAAGTACCAGAAGACTCTTGGTAAAAAACATCAGAGCTTACAAGAACACATTCAAGGCAAGCATGAATAGCAAGTGTCACACGATCAACCTGGCTTAGTGGATGTGGCTCATGGCAAGGGAATGGAATGAGATCTTCCTTAAAATCCCTTCCAGCCCAAGCCATTATTGGATGCTGTGATCAAAATGACAGGAAACTCTGGACTGAAAATGAGTAAGATTAAAATATGTCATAAATCTCAAACTTATTAATGAAAGTATTAAAGAACCAGCACTTCTGAAGTTCAGTGAAACCACTGGTTTGAGCTCTTGATGACTGTTTCAGTCAACCACAAACTTGCCCCAAATTAGACCCTGCTCCACCTGCAGATGTACACTTCAACTTCCATTAGGATTTATTGGACATCCATTTGTAGACTTKGCAATCTAAAAGATCTTCCCCTCCTTACTGTATCATATGTTTCCCATGGGTAGCCATAGCCAAATACATCTTCTTTATAAAGATGAAATTTATAGACAGCATTTGCACAGACAGGACTATTTCTTGAAGATCTCTTCTTTGAAAAGGTGTCTCTACAAAAATGTAGCTACTCYCAGAACTTGGCAGGTATTGAACCTTTTCAGTTGGCTTTTATGTCCCATGTTCTATGTAAGTAACCTTCTCAATTTTTGTAGGGCATTAGGTGAGGATCAAATATTATGAGAAAAAATAATTTGCTGTCATTTTCTCAGGAAAACAGGCAAGTGGAGGGAAGATTGTCATGTTTACCACAAAACACAGCACYTGTGGCTAGCTCTGCATCCTGGAAATAAATCTGAAAAGCTACAAGAACTCTTTGTATCAATTTAAAACCAAGAAACTCTAAACCAAAATACTTGGATCCTTWAGGAGAAAAAGAAAAATCTGTGAGTCATTATTTAGTTTTCTGTCAGGAAATTATATTACAACATGAAATATTTTTTGAGGATTCTGAATCTCTGTTTTCATAGCTTACTGAAAAGAGTGAAGAACAGCCTGAGAGACAATCCAACCCTTGAATAAAAATTACACTGAACTAATTTCCATTGGATGCACAGGCTCCACAAAGTCCTTTGGGGAATTAAAACAGATAGCCCTTCACTACAAATCTGGTTATAAAAAAGCCAGCATTTGTCTAAAATGTAAGTGTAATGAAATCTAGACAGACATATATCCAGTATTYTTCATGTCAATTGTTGCTCAAACACCAAATGGAGAAGAATGACTCAAGGTGGTGTAAAGGACAAAGTTAGAATTATGGGACCCAAGTCTGTCTTCACAATAAACAAAAATTTCTCCGTGATGAAGATATACYAGCATACTGGTTTTAAATCTTCAGTGGGCTGGTTTTATATCTAGATGAAGAAGACTGGTTTTATAAAACCATCCATGATTTACTGGTTTCTAGACTAGACGAAACAATCTTTCATGATATAGTCAGTGTTGACTGCTTCACTTATTCTAAGTTTGATAAGGTGGGAGCATTGTTTTTAGCTAAAATACCCACTGGAACAAAGTGCCAGAGCAGAGTGTGCAGCACTGCATGGTTGATAAAAAGCCATTCTGTATTCATGGGCACATGTGCTTAGTGCTCTACAAGTGCACTCTCCTATCTTTAACTTCAATGATTCTAGAAATTGCTCAAATCTTACAAAACAGGAGCAAGAGTTTTCAGGTGAGACACGAGTAAATCATCACAAGTGACTGAAAATTTCATACTGAGATAACCTGGGTTACTGGAAGACAAGGAAAGCTTCTGAGTTACCTTTTTTACAGTCTTGTCAGGTTCAAGAGCAATATCTGGAATGTTGGCATCCACCATGAGGGAAAATAAGTTCAAGATCAAGTTGGAATACCTAAGCAGAAGAGCAAATTAGGTAAAACACTTTGTAAATGGTACRAAAGATATTCAGTAAACAACTTAATTTAAGAATTCATTATCATCATCCTAAATTGAACTGTTAATGCCTCAGAAATCCATGTGCAACATTTTAATTGAAAGTATTTATGTTAAGAACATAAGATACTGACATTAGCTATGAAAGTTTAACCTTCAAAATCTCTCAAACTGCCAAAACTGAATAAAGTGTTCTGATTTTTATTACAATTTTCTAAAATTGTCAGAACATTTACCCAGAAACATATAAAACATAAACTGTGATTTCATATATTTTTAAGTTTTATTAATGCCATTTGCTACCTTAGGAGGAYAAACATGCTAGAATACTGATTCAAGGGTTATTTTTCCATTAAGAAGTGATACAGCAGCAGATATATATCCAAAGAGATGAAGTCTTCATAATCACAAAAAAGCTATTTTTCTAATCACTGCAGGGACTTTTGACAAAGTTAAATATTTAACCAGATCCAAGTCTTCAGTTGCTCAGTTAAGCTCCAGTAATCGTGGTAGCACAGTACACTTAGGAAGTACAAATGTCATCTATAACCATTAACAAGACAAATCAGAGAACAGTTTTCAGCTTTAAAATGGCACTGGAAGCACTCATGACTAAAGAACACCATTTTGCCCTTGCAGAAAATTAGCTGTCAGTTGCTTTTTCAAAGGATAATTTTCAAGCTGTTCAACATAAACTGAAACTTCCCTTCCTCTGCAAAGAGATCTAGTTCCCTTTCAGAAAATATGTAACTGATTTCAATATTTGAAATATTGCTATGCTAGGAGAACCAGGAGCTGCRCAGATGATAGAAAATGAATTCTTAAGAGCAAAACTTGTTTATTAGGAAGCTGCTGAATATATATCAGCTAACAATTCCAAGGAGTACAAAGTATTTCAACTATGCAAAAGGTCTGCTYCACTATGTTTTACCAAGTAAATACTGCTCAAAAAACCATCTCTCCAGAAAAGTTTAATTCCAACRAATACTCTTGACCCTTAATTATTATTTGGCACCGACATTACCTAACACATTTCAATCTAAGTTTTAAAGCATTTAAAATAAACTGTTTGACTAGAAATCTTCAGTGCTTAATTTCRTTCAACAGTTTTGCTACACTTTCCCAGGAGCAGGGGACAGGAGTTGGGAGAATTGATTTTATGACAAATYGAAAGAAAAGAGGAAAAGTTAACTCTACCATTTTGTTTCAGGTCTGGCTAAGGAATCTGCCAGTCACGTTGTCTGCTGCTAGGAACAGACACCACAGATTTTAATTAATTTTTCTTCTAGTTGCCTGMAACTAGAAAATCTCTTTTTAAACATGCTTAACTGTTACAGGYACATACTCTCAGGTCTCTTCCTATGTCAGGTCTCTTCTGTCAGTAGTTTTTCCTTCAAAATGACCCAGAATCCAAAGTGTAAGAGACCCTTCTGCTCTTCAATCACATAGAGGATAAGAGCTTATAAGCACTACAGGTTATTGGAGCTATTTATGTGATAGAGGTTTGTAAAAAAAAGATTTTGAAGGTCTAGGCATCATTGTTAGATGCCAGCTAAGCTCTGTTCCACACAATGAAGGCATCTGAATTTTGAAGAAGAAAATAATCTGAAAAACTGCATTTAAAAAAAAATCAAGAAAAGGTAACTTTGTAGAGAGTATGGAGTGGAAAAAACCTCTAAAAATTAAGGAAGAATTACTCCCTATACTATATGCAGGTGTGTCCTCTGCCCCTTAACCCAACATTTCTGTAATTCAGTAATCAACTGCCATCCTTTTWACAGGCAACATTTTTGGCAAATATTCCATGAGGTTCACAACTGGGGAACTGACAGCCCAAACTCATCTAAAAGGAGGATTTTGCTGAATCACCAGAGTCAGGAGYCTGAGCTGTAAAACACAAACTCCTTTGTCAAGCAAGAGATATCACTCATCTTTGACATCTACATTTCAAAGGCCTCTGGAATAGCTGCCATCCATCCACAGCCAGAACACAGTCTGAGCCAGGCTTTTCTCCTTTTAAGGAGGTTTAATTAAGTACCTAAACCAAAACCTAAATCTTTCTCACATAATTCTTCCCTTTCCTCAAATTCAGTACAAATGAACTTACAAAATAAATGACAACTCAGCTGCCAATCAGACAAACTCAGACAAACCAAACTGAAGTTTGATTGACTTCTGGTTTGAACATTAAGTACTTGTAAAGAAATTCAACAGAAAACCTTTACTTCTACATAGATAAAAGAAGACTCATACATCAAGAAAGAAAACTACATCAGACTAAAGGTCAAATTCTCATTGCTAAGCTTTCTGTGTACAGCAACTTGTGTTTTCAAGCTCTTATATCTCAAATATGTGCCTTATCCTAAGCATCCCTTTATTTATTTTTTCAGTATTTACCAGGCCCTTTGCATATGGATGTCCTCAACAATCAAATATTTAGGCTGTTGACTTTGCAATACTCTAGCAAATTTGAAGCTACAWACAACCACTATAAAGACAAAGACAGGAATGTATATAGTTACTTGCAGTCCCAAATGAAGGTCCTGCTTACCTGGTCTTACTAAAAAATTTCTAGCTTTAAAATGCCTTAAGGATATCACCGTTCTCTCAGCGGAGCATGGGATCCCCCATGACTCATTTCTGTTCTCAAGRGTATGTATACTCCCTAATTACTGTCATGTCACAGTCAGCTACAACAAATAATGCCACTTATTCTTCCCAAAGTATTTSCTTGCAGTCCAAACTCAGTGAATATGGACCTGATTCTACCCAGCTTCACTTTTGCTGTTCCCTCTTCACCATCTGGTCCCAGCTTTTAGAAGACTATCCAGACCCTGTACTGCCWAGCTACAAGATTTCCAAAGGAGCACCACTCCCAAGGGCCATCACAGTTTTCCACTTGATGCCTATAGTGCTTCCATTCAGATCTGGACAGCACCCTCCATCCACAAAACTGAGAACAGACTGGGGAAAAAGCTTCTCACAGGACTAATGCACGGAAAACCCTTACTTGTAAGGAAAAACACCATATAGAGCCTCACTCTGGGAAAAAAAGCCTCTGAATGCTGTGACTGGATTCTTTGCTGCAACAGATTGTCATGAGAGGGCACAGAGACATTCCAGAACATTCTGAACATAACCTCGTGCAGTGCGCTCTCGGATGACCCTGCTTGAGCAGGGACGTGGGACAGATGACCCATTTTTTGATTCTGTGGAACCTGCTGAAAATGTGTAAGCAGGGAATTCTTGATGGAATGGAAATGCTGACATGTAGCAGGATTTAAACATCTTTGAAGAGGCTCGGTATATGTAACAAAGGTACAAAAGGCTGCTACAGCCCAAGTGAAGATGCAAGACCTGCTGACAACCACAATTTGCCCTGCAACATATTCAGAACACAGCAGCTGCTCCTTCACTACAGCACTGCTGACAAATACACACAACTGATTACAGCTGCTCAAAAAGGAGAAAGCAGCTCCTTAGCCCCTACCCTCCCACAAAAATACCCCAAACTAACTAAAAAACATACAATAATTATCATATGCCAAACTGCTTCCATCCAGGAACAATAAACAAAACTATTCTTTCACTTGTAACTTTAAAATTTTTTTTTTTTTTTTTCACTAAGCAAGACCCATTCCACCATGAATCCTGATACACTGAGATACACTACTTGAAATACGTACAGAACTAGTAATTCCCCACGGAAATAAAGAACAAAGCACAATCTGAAGGAGATGACAAAGTCTGCATTTTGTCTTAGCAATCAGAGATTTTGATTTCACACTGCTTGGCCAGAAGATGTGTCTGAGTGGTTTCTTTCAATATGCAGAACTATTAGAACTAAACTGTTCCACATCCAATTATTCTTTTTTTTCAACAAGAGATCTTAATTATTTTTCATTCTAGCTGATTAAAGTAATAGCTACARTAATTTAATACTATCATACACTATCTTAGTTGAAAGCCTTATAGATATTTATCCAGAACCATTTAAAAATATTTTCCTATTAAAGTGAACAAATATTGGCGATACTATAATGACAACTACCATTTCAGACATTAAAAATGAAATAGTCTTGRTTTACAGTTTAGTTGTATACCCCAATTACCACTACACTACACAGTTAATGATGATCTTTGTAGCAAATCATTACATAAATTAAGTCAATGAATAATCTTTCACTGACACAAGAGACCTTTCCATGGAAACAGCTAGATTTAAACAATAAAAAAAACAATTCAAGTATATGACAAATAAGAAATACACCATTACGAAACAGCTTTAAGCAAAGTTCAGAAGCTGGAATGTACATTAGCTTTTTTGATTGTTTTCTGAAGCCACAAATATTGCTTGCTGATAGCATGCCACTGTTTTTTCAATTGGTGAATGGCTTTTCAACACATTAATAATGTCTGTTCCTAGATCAACTCCTTAAATCTTTCTCCTTTTATCAAGTGGAGAACTACATACAGCATTGTATTACTGGCTGCTTTTCATATTACCTGTACTTTTYGCATCTGCTTACCATATTATCAGTTTCTTACATATTACATATTTGAAGGTTTACATTAGGTAATCTTAGATATTAAAGTGAAAATCTTTCATTTTCATTGAAGATGTGCTAAATCAAATCCCTGGACAGACCAGGAGCGCTCACCTGTGCTCTCTTCAAACAGAACAAAGAGGAGCTACTTGGCTCAGAAAGTTGATGGGTAAGTAATACAGTCACTGCAAAAGAATGAAGCTGGTTCCAGATTTGAAAGACAGATCTATTGGTCTACAGACCTAGAATCTGAAGAGGTTTTAGCTCCCACAATTCTGAGAATTTAAAGGAATTTCTGCGTGATTGTCACTACAAGCTGCTAATTTTTGTCCCACAGGAGCTGAACCAAACTAAGCATATGTGTGTGTCATCTTCAAGCCAAAGAATTTGATCATCACTAATTTAAACTGAAGGAGGATAAAGCAGAAAATGAGTAATGACTTAAAATTAAAATGACAGTTTCTTGATCATCAATAATAAGAGAAAAAGAAGCTTAAGTACAAAAACATACCCCAGAAAAATACAATTTAATATCCTACATGAGTTATGAAATGGAGCTATTTAAACTAATAAACAAGCAAAATTGGGAGCTTTAACTTGAACAATTACRTTCGCCCTCCACATGACACCATGATAAAAACAACTTCTTGCGTTCAACAAGTYTTGAATTTTCTAGAGAAACATTTCAGCAACTCATTTACTCATTTACTCCTCTCCTCTCCTGCTTTACAGTGTSTCTAAAGAGTTTTGGCACAAACCCAGCGCTGTTACCTGCGCAGGTGGAGAAAGGCTGTGTAGCACTGCTTACGGAACTCCTGGTACTGCTCACTCTGGGTGCCTCCCATGCCTTCCACCATCTCCTTGTTCAGCTTCATAGGGGGAGGRAGGGGCTTGGGGTCCCGGCCCAAAATATAACCAAAGTCAATGTGAAACAGTTTACCTGTAGAAGGAATAAAGGCAAACACAACATATAGTATCAGTTTGTAGTGCAAAACTCAGAACTATTCAGAAGATAGTAAGCAGCTTCCAGAAAGTCTTCTGTAAGGTTTGTAACAGTTTATTTTTTGTCTTCAGCTGTTAACTTGAAATGATGGTTTTAAAGAAGTAAATGTGATTTCAAATTCATTAAGAGTACTAACAAGATCAGTTTTCCTGCTCTTTTGAAACATGTGGAGTATATTCACAAAGACTGCATCAATACTGAAACTGATCAGCAGATACAAATGCGAAATTTACATAATAGATACTACTAATTCTTTGCACCTTCTGTAAAATTTGTTAACAAATTTATATATCAATACTTAACATAGTGTGCATATCCATTTGGTTGCTGTGGTAAGAAACGTGGTGAATTTAGCATACAATATAACAAGGAGAAAGCAAGACTCATAATCCTATGAACAACCTTTCAAAGCCACTAAACACCAAAGAAGACTTCAAAGCTATTTCAAAAGTCCTTTGAATTGTTCAAGTAAGATCAAAAATGGTCAATGGTTTCAAAATACACTGAAGAAATATCACTACAACTCCAAATTTGAAACTGGATTTCAAATCTAAAGTTTGGCATACTCTTTTTCTGTACTAAAAATAATTACATCACTTAATTACTACKATTCCCATCTCAGTTCAACTGACTGCATTTGGAACACTTCTGTAAAATTAACTTCACAAAAACTTGTATTTGCCTACTGTCTTCAAATGCACAAGGTGACTTCCCTTTCTATCAAGAGCCTGTTGTGCTGCTCAYCATAATGCTCTCACATTTACTGGGGAGAATTCAACGTGTTCCTTTTCCAACTATGCATGAGATATAATAACTGGCAAAACTAACAACTGAATTTTTATGGGCAAATTTCAGTTTACCAGCAATTTCAAAAAACCTAAAATACTTAGATTAACTGAAGATTAAATATTTTATAAATACACAAAAAATTACGTTAATAGAAATCAAACATTTTACAATTCTTAGGTGGCCATTTTTTTAGCAATAATTTTGACTCCATTAAGTGGAAAATATTGCCCACGTTAAGAAAAAAAAAGTTTCTGAAAGTGTTCTGCATATATATTTGCAGTTTGGAATGTGTAATTTGAGCAATGACTTGAGTCACCAGAGCTGCGCTACAAAAAAAAATGGTGAGATTACAGATATGCACGCAGACACAAGATGGAAGATATTTTAAACAAGCAGGTAGAAAGTTATTAGCATGATTGTTATCTAGACAAACACAGACAGCACAGAAGATAGCGTATTGTTTCAGAATTATGGAACTGAACAGCATTACAGACAGGGTGTATTTGCCACAGGATATTTTAACCTGCAGCATCTGCATTCATTCTGAGATTTTCACAAGATCAGGTTCTTGGTGCTCTTGGAAAAAAATGGAGCAGTCATATTTTTCAGTTAATCACCCCTCTCTTGACTGTTTCATTGAATAATAATGTAGTATCAACAGAAAAAGCTGTTTGAGATCTGTCATAAGCACTCTTCTTCAATCCAAGGAAACAAATTCCAGCACAGTTCAATTTTAAAGGGAGACCACAAGGATCCTCAACAAGAGCCAAAGTATTTGCTGATTGATAAATGCCACAACCATTACATTTTGTGTAACTAAATGTACTACAAAAAAAACCTTTCCTTCAATACATTTCTTCTGGGCTGGTACAGGGGCATCTTTCAGAGCCCATTTTTGTACACCAACTTCTTGAAGCAACCACACACACAATCCCCTGCCACCATTAAGCTAGAAAAAAATGTCAAACTAAAATGTTTTTGGGACCTGATTTCTATTCGCTTAGTCAAACCTGTCACCTTGAAGAGTCAAGAGACAACATTTTGAATAAAATACTAAGTCTTGTAGAAGGTTTGTTTTTTTTTTTTTAGTTTGTTCTGGAGATAGAGAATAGAAGACAATAATTAATAATTTACATTGGTAACAAAGACTCATCTAAAACATTCAAAAATATTTCAATAATTGTGTGATAAGATACTTAGAAAGTGAGATGAGGCATYCTGCATTAACATTATAGTTTTCCTAGCTGTACTTCAAAGCCAGCAGATATTTAGGCTGATTTAAAGTGTATGTACAAAGCTTACATTTAAATGAATATATTCACTACCTTTCAAACCTGTATACTAAACACAGACTTGAGTAATTTTGACCCAGCTCCTGCAAGATCAATTAAACCAGCACACCACGGACAAAAGGCTCTACCTGGCGCCTGCCTGAAGCTGCTACACCAGGAGCAGCCTGAGGGAGCACTGCAGGGCCAGCGGCTTCCACAGAGAAACCTGACTCCTGTTATCCTCCAGGACTTAACAACTGAGCAAGTGAAGAACAATCCTGCTTTGGACAAATTAAATTGCCTGCATATTTAGTACTGAAAATTAGGTGATGTTTCTATTCTTATTTATKTTAATAAATAATAAATTAATCAAGTTAATAAACTCAATTATTAKAAATATTTTAATACTAAGCTAAAAAGGTTGCAAGTATCTCAAGTGATCATTCCAAGTGACATTTACTACATGTAACTCTGAATATTCAACTTCCATTAAATGAATGAATTTTCACTCAGCATAACCTCAACTGCAATAATAAGGGGACCTCTGGAGGACACTTGGTCCAACCTCCTGGCTGAGCTGAGACATCCAGAGCCAGGTGCCTTGGCCAGGGCCATGTCCAGGGATGGGCTCTCTAAAACCTGTATCAGTCACCTCCCTGTGAGTAACTGTTTATACTCATATCATGATATTTATATACAGTAATCACCTATCCTTCCAGTAATACAGCCTTCATATGAACTTTGAGCAACCCTACTTTTTCTAAAGGCTTTGAACTACCATATTTTACAAAGCAATTACATGTTCCTCCTTCAATATACAGTGTGTCATAACACACACACTTCTATCTCTTAGAGTATCATGTTTTACCATATCCAAKCTCTTCAAATTTATTACATCTTAATTTAAATCATATAAATCTACAAATTATAGACAAAACTGGACCACTTCTTTGGTTTACTAGTGTTCCCAAATGACTTCTTAAATCATAAAGGTGAAGGGTTTTTGTTTTTGTTTCACTCATWCTTTAAACTAAAACCAGGATCCACTTATGACAACAGGTAAAACAGGATCTCATCTTTAACAGCAGTGCACTAGAAATCACCCTGCACTCCCCATTTTTTTTACAGTAGAAAAAGCAAGACACAAGACATTCACTGACTGGAACAGGATGAGAACCTTCCAGGAGCAAGCAGCATGCACATATATAAAATGATTTAACTCAAAATCTAAAAGCTGATAGTGTTGGGTTAACGCTTTTATTCTGTGAGTTTTACCAGCTTCTTCCACTTAACACCTGGTTTTCTAACATATGAAGGAAAGAGGACAGGGCATTGGAGACTTCAAGGAAATAGCACAAAACATGGAAGTTACCCTGACTACCAGTCAGAGGGAGTATCAGGGATTTCAAAGTCCATCTGATTTCCTTTCAACCTTGAGAGTGATCTTTGATTAAGTGAAGCATGGACCTSTAGAGACTAAAAATTGGTATCAGGTGCTCACAATAGACAGTAACACTCAACTGCAGCTGGAGAGGCTGATTTGCCCATCATTTTCCCTGCTAATACCTAAATTTTAGAACAGTAGAAAGTTTCTATAGAGCAGCTCAGAAATGGTTTCATTTGGCTAGGAAAAGCTACTTCAAATGAGACAGAACTCTGAAAACCTTWAACAAAATGCACATGATAAAGGAAATGAGATGCAATTACTGAAATAAAGTAAGTCTGATGACAATTGTYTCTTAACAGTAAAAAAGCAAATTATTTCAAACTACTCTGTTCCAAGGGGAAAAATGAAAAAAAAAAAAAACCCAACCAAAACACAGAACTCCACCAAATTTTTCTAGTTTTTCTGTAATCCTCAAACAACACTATTATTTTGACTTGGCCCATATTAAAAAAGTGCAATGTTGTGATTATTTCAACTGAATTTCTATTTAAAATTTGAAGCAATATGATAAAAACTCCTCTGATGAAAATGACTAGATGGGTGGGATGTTTTTTATGGCATTCCCAGAAACTTCTGATACTACTGTCAAAATTTCTCTTTTGTTAACAGAGCATTGCCATGTTGACAAAAAAAAAAAAGCCTAATGTATTGTCATAATTTTCATTAGCAGCATCTTGAAACTTTTCCAACACTACACAACAGTGAAAGTAATTTGAATTTCTAAGGACTTATTCAGGACACAAGTTTTAAAGACAGTGTGCAGCAATGGATGGAGGTAAAGTTTCTCACTGTCACCCACACAACTTGAAAGACCCCAGCTTGTCTTAAGCACTTTAACTCACCTCCCTCCCCCAAGCTTCCCATTCTCAAAACACATTCTAYTCAGGCATATTACAAGAAAAAAATAGGTCTGATATATATTACTAGATGACAAATGCTATGCAAGGTACCGAGAAGTGTTTTAGCAGATCAAAAGATAAAGTGTTATGTTCTTTTTGCAATAAGCACCATAGAAAATGGAATTCCAGACAGAAATCTGAAGGACAAAAGTATGCATTAGTTCATATTTTTTAAAAAAATAAATAAGTTTCTCTATCAAGATCAGTAACATTTAAAAACATATTTAAAAATGGTATGCTTTACATACTACARTATTTTGCAACATTAATAGATGTATTTAACAATGTACTTGTTTAAGCACTGATATAGAGTGAATGCTCGAATCCTGCAGGTTTTCCATTTTTACCATCTTCAAACCTGCCCTGGGATAGATTTTATGACTGAAAAACACAGCAAGTGCAACCACATAGTATCATTTCACATATGAATCAGTTTAGATCCTTGCTGTCTTACCTGGCAACCCTTTCTAACCAAGACTGAAGAATAAATGGGGGGTGACAATTGGTGCACTTCACACTGAAGAAAGACCACAGCTCTACCTCTAAGCATTAAATGAGAAGACAGCCCAGTTCTTTCACCTATTTACACATGATGCCAAAAGCACATGTAGTTTGCAAGGTCTGTGCACCCAGTCTTTGACATACTCTATATATGAATAACCAATCCTAATTAAATTTATTAATAACCAATAACCAATTTTATTYACAATTTCCCCTCCTGTTACAGAGCGATTTCAAGTGTATGGCTTGGGTCAATGCCTTTGTATTTCCAAAACTCATACTGGAACTCAAATTTTTACACAAGTGACCAAAGTTTGCTGAAAGATAGGCTGGCTATCACTGGGGTGAGACARAGTTGGTCAGACACATACATAAGCAGTGATACTGAAATAGGCAATTTGAACGTCTAGAATATCCTAAAATATATACATGTAGTCTGGACCTTTGTGAAACCTTTGTATGTCTATAAAGCAAGTTGAAACTACTAAAATACCTCTACTAGGACAGGAGGCTTCACTTGCTCACGAAAGCTGAAATACTTTCTAACTCTGCTGATGACCGCCCTAGTAACTGCCTTGCATTGATAAAAGATTTAGCAAACAGGAAGACATCCAAACCTGGATATTTTATTAGTATTTAGATCCTGATGCTGTAATCAAATCAGAGAGTGCAAGAACTATAGAACGAAGTGTTTTCAGGGGAAGGCAGGACATAGCTGCAACATACTAGCCTAGTACASGGAAGGTAACTGAACATGCTACACCTCGTGTATCAACTCGGTTTCACAACCACCCAGCTCTTCATTCCAAGGCAACAAAAGGAACATTAGCTGTTAAATCAGACGCCAGCTTCAATATATAAATCAGTCTGTAATCCTAAAAGGATGCACTGATGTTGCCTAAACCTGGGCACACAGCTGAAAAAGTTTCTTGTTAGTTATAGGTCCCTGCGATGTCCGCTACAGATTTGGAAACAAGATTTTAAAACAGAGCAATTGATAATGCATTTCATCTCCAGAAGTAGAAAGTTTTAAGTTTCCTGAGAAAATAAATATCCCTGTCATGCAATAATGCCTATACAATGTCACCTTTGGGTTACCAGTCAAGGCACACTTATGAAACTGATGCAAGTACTGTTGTAATTTTTAACATTAACAGATAAAGATGTTTTGACGGAAGGTTCCCCACATCCCTATCAAAACACACTTCAAGAGCTGTCCTTGAAGCATAATGATACAGCACTTAAAAATCTGAATATCTACATGTCTTGTTAAAGATTACCATTGCAAAAAAGTCACTCTATTTTCTGAACTAGAGGCATAACAGTCATGAAAGGCAGCAGAAATTATTTCATAACATAATTGACATGTCATGTCAAAAAATACACGTCCAATGTGTAGGAAAAAAATTTGTTTTAACGAACTTCAATATTGACTGTTTAATGTTTAATTTGTACTGTATCTATTATAAGCATAGACAGTTCTGTGTTATAAAATGATGCACTCTATTGAAAGGAGTCTAACAGATTTGTCTACATTCACCAAACTGAAAGGTTGAGCCAAAAAAAAGGTAATGATATAAAATGAGAAATACACGAACCCAGAGCTGGTACCCAGCATTCTCTACCCTGCTGGAAAACTTCAATTCATTAAGTAAATCCTATCAGGAAGGATGCATATAGAGGCATATCATTTTGAAGGAATTAGTTGGAGCATGCACTCTTCAAGAGAAGAATGAAATAAGCTTTTTCCAACTTAAGGCAATGGGATTCTCAGTAGAAAGAAACAAGCCTTGGTAGCAAGTCTTTGTTGTGCTTGGAACATAAGGATTTCTCCTGACGGCTCACAAAAGCTCTCAGTTTGTGACAGAGCATGGGTTTTCAGACTTGGAAAGTACGATGGATGTACACTGCCCTCTGCTGTACTCCCCAAATTCTTCCACTAAAGCTACTGTGTTGTATTTTTCAATACAGACAGGTAAGATGCACTTTACCTCAAATCAAAACAGTAAACTGTTACTACTCTCAGCATGCAAGCAGAGCCTGATATGAAAAGATTTACAGGCATCACCACAGATAAATAAGACATCTCTAAAGATAGATCTCTAAATGACTCTGTCCATTTTCAAGTTGATAACATAAAACACACTTGCTATAGTTGTTCCTCCATGATATCAGAGCAAGACCTTTTACCTTAATCAAGGCCAATTATTAATTTTCCACTTCCACAGGTCAAAAGCAGTRAATGCTTCAGCCTTCCCTGTAACCAACAAACCTTCCACATGAATGGGTCTCTTTTTCCAAATAACATTTTTTATTTGAATGTTTTTCATTCAATAAACGTTTCACTTCATAATAAACACTTAACCACTACTCCTAATTCTCCTCCACTTGAATACCACATGAAGGTATTCAAGCAATCAGAACTCCTAGGGAAGCTGTAGTTCAAAATTAAGCAAGCAAGTAAAAATAAGCCAAGCAAAAACTCAAARAGATGTTTCCCTATAAGAAATGTTATTTATCAAAACTTTGTGAAGCTCATACAGCTACACATGAACTCATTTTTAATGAAAACATTTGAAATTCCCTCTATGCCAAAACAGTGACTATAATGGTTTAAGTAGCTTTGTTTTCAAATCCTTCATTTTCTCTAGTTAAGAAATCATGTTATTACACACTGGAGCAAATATTACCTTAAATGAGACAATATAACTTACATTTTAAAATATAATCTAGTCTACAATACTCAGTGGGTTATATTCACAAGGAAAATACAACAGAAAGGTACCAACACATTAGAAATTAAACAACTGCTGCTATAAAATTATAGTGCTAAAAAGAATTACCTGTTTTTGTTAGCAACAGATTATCCAGATGTCTATCTCCAACTCCAAGGATGTAAGTAATCACACAATAACCAGCTGTAACAAGTAAATTGTAAACATCAGCATGAGTATCTTTCCTGGAGAGCAACAAGTTCCACACAATTAACAACAGTTTACAACAACAACAGATTATATTATCTAAGCTCGAATTCACCAGCAATAAACACACCAGAGACTTGGGACAGGAGTGGTGCTGGTGAAGAATAATTAAGATTATCAGCATTATGAAGAACATTTGAAGTAATACAACTCTGAAACTTATTCAGYACTGACTAGATTTTAATTTCTTACTATACAATTACAGGGCTAACCCTAAAATATAAAATTAATTCAGTATTGGGATTAAGGTACTTCAAAGGAAGTTGAAACATTTTGAGCAAAGTGAATGTAGACATTTTGAGCTGAAGCYATTTTAAGGTCACTGTAAACAAGGATTAGGCATTGATATGAGCCTGGATAAACATCAGCAGTATTCACAAGATCAGCAGCGATAAAGAGCAAATTGTTTTAATTTTTGCTTTCACCCACTAACCAGAACAGTTTGAACCTGTTCTAAAGTCTGGAGCACCAAAAAGAGAAAAGGAAAGGAGAAGATACTGTGGAGTCACACCTGAATTCCCTTTTTCTTTTTTTTTTTGTTAGAATGAAGGTCCTTTTTTAATTTTATGGATAGCAAATGTGATGTTTTAATATGGCCATATTTTATCTGGTTTACTGGACAAGAACTACAATACCTCTTTTCCTTGTCATATAAATGTAACCACAGCCCCTAAAACCCCTGATGTTTTTCAAAACCTGTCAGAGTTTTGACACAGATTAATCATTATATGAACGCTTTACATGTCCCTGSTTTATGAAGACCCCAATTCACAATGCAGAGAGGACAGAGGTGGAMAGCAAAGAGTATTTAACTCTTATTCTTCTTTAAAAACCACCCAGAGCAGATTTGTGTCTGACATGCCAGGCTCAAAAAGAGTTTCTTCACAGGATTTCTGACAGCAAGTASGTTTGCAGTCACCTAAACTGAAATACATTATACCTCATCTGCCACACAGTTCAGGCTGCACCTAAGAAGTTAGAAGCTATTAGACTGTAACTCACCACAGCTCTTAACATACGTGTCCATCACCTCTGCACTGATTCCATGAGGGCCAGTCTCACTAGGGGCATGTTTCCTGAAGAARTTCTGGAGAGAATGCCATGAAGATATTTAGTTATTCCACATGATATGAAACTGGGTCTTTAGAAAAAGAAAAAAACAACTTAAAWCAAGACCACACACGGCCACTACTACAATCCGTTAAACTAAAAACCACCTAGTGAGATTTAATTTAGTATTGTTTTATTTATATTGTCTCAATCATCACATTCTTGCAATTGAAAAGCATTTTCCTTTATTAAATGTTTCAAAAAACTAACAATGCACTTTAAAGTTACTAATCAGTAATTATGAGTGACAATCCTTCCACTGTGAACTGTTTAGGTCGTATCAACAAAAACTAAAACAGGATTAAAACAAAAACTAAAACAGGATTAGCAGTCCTGCTTTACAGCTACATTTGGGGAACATGCTCTTACAGGGTTTATCATCCTTATATGTACCCCTGCTCCTCAATTAAACCAACTACTGCTGTTGAATCTRAGAAGAAAATAAGCCTAAATCACCAAATGGAAACTTCAGATTTCCTGTGAAATGTGGACAGGGCCAAGCAGTACTCCCATCAGTCAAAAGAAAGCTCTTCTTGAGTAAAAGAAAACTCAATTACATCCAAGCCTAAGAAAAGTTTTTTCCAGTAAGCACTGTAATCTAAGGAAGCACTGTAAAAGGACTGTGGTAGTTCGCTCGATGGCATGTGACTAAAATCCTAATGAAAAATTAGGACAATTGCATCAATGAAATTCTAAAACATTAACTAATTTTAAGGCTGTTAAAAGAAGTAACACTGAAACATGAAAACACCTTTTCTTTCCTGCAGATCTGCATTTTACCAGGCAGTACTGGATTATTTGCTTTAAATCTTTTCAGCAGTTMATGTTTACATACAATGCTCATCTTTACTAGAACATTGCTCCCAGGCACACCACAGCCCAGGGCAAAGCTGACTGACATAGCTCAGATTTAGACCAAATCAGAAGGACTGGAATGGTTCYAGAATTAGCCCATCCTCACTGCTACAGTATCACAGTGATCTGCAGCCTACAATCACACCCAGCAGGCAACATACTATTTCAAAAATTTTCTTTTTTCTAACCTTTATTTCAAGATACTGTTTGATCTCATTTGCAGAAGTAGTACTGGTCAATKAAAACTATGAAGATTTAAATAACTTCTTCCCAAAGAGAATCTTTATTGACAAAACTGGTGAGGGTGGGCCACCACGTCCTTACAACTCTGTTGCATTTAGAAATATTTTAGGAGCTGAAAAACTAAAAATGAAATAACTACATTTCCTAAAACCTGACATTTCTGAGGATTATAGTTTTGCATCTGTCTGTATTTACTTAATATATTTTTCTATGATATTTTCTTTCTCCAACACTGTCAGTTCCACTGTCAATTCTAATACAATGGAACTGATGCTTGCCTGTGAAGTCCCACRGGATTTGGAGGGATAGCCCAAGAAGAAATTACTCAATGAAGACAGTAAAGTAACTGCCTCTGAGAAATCCAAAATGAATTTCAAAAAGAGTAAACCAAACTTCCACTACTCCTAGAAGTGTTCAGTTACTTTTTATTGCCTTGGCCTACAATGCCCAACTATTTTATCATGCCTCAGCAAAGGAAATCTCATTCTCTTGGCTCACTGTCTATTTAGATTAATAATTCTTCAAAGGAATAATTGCTCCTTTTGTCTGCACAGCAACTGAAACAATAGGGCATCTATATCCAGCCATAATATGATGTCATAAGTAATTGAAAAATAAGAGTTACACAGGCATTTCTAAATGAATTAATTTATGAATTCATACAATAGACTAAATTATGAATAGTATACTTCCCAAATTACAAAGGATTAAGAAAGCATGTTACAATCTGTGTGATTATTGACTATGCAGATACAGCTTATCACAACCTTTACAGAACAGAAAACAAAATAAAAAMCGTTATGCAACTTGACGCTAGTCACTGATTAACAATAACCATTTTTTATCTGTGGCAAGTATTTGGTAAGCTTATTTGCTAAGAAAATGATAATGAAAAATTATAAACAATTTTAATCTTCATATTTTTAATGTATGTATTTTATAGGACCTGACAGCTAGTTTGTTTTGGCTCACAGTAAAGTGAGCTACAAACAAATGTAAACTTCTGTATCATTTACAAAAAAAGCCTATGACAAAGCAAATCCAAATAAATATGCTCTATTTTCATTAAAAAAATTATTAGTTTTTCATCTCATATAGCAATTTGGTATATTTTTTTATCCAGCTATATTTATCTCAACCAGCAGAGCTCTGGTATATAGCTTGTGTGCTGTGTTTGAAACCAGTATGAGTTTTGTGTGMCACAGTTCAGTTGTATCCCCACTCAATTCCACGATAATTAAGAAAATCTGCTAAAAAAAAMCAAGTTATACCTCCACTATTGCAGAGAAACAGGCCTCAGGAATTATAGAAAGTAATTATTTAGTTGTCTCAGCCAAAAAAAAACAAACTTTGAAATGGTGTCAAGTCAAAACCAATGAATGAAAGACAAACTCCAAAACAAATAGTGCAGAAAAAAGTGTCAGGTATCTTCYACTATCACGGAAAAGCCAGAATTTTAGTACCGTAACTAAATTGAACAGTAATTTATTTAAAAAGTGTTACTTTCAGAACATGAGATACTCAAGTGATTATTTATGAACATCTCTACAAAGCAATACATCTGCCACAATAACCCCAAATGTTTCTAGCTATAATTTGTCTTCTAACAGATCAAAAAATCAGCTGAGAGACTAAAAGATTTTGCATGAGATCTAAGCCTGTAGCTTACACATTTTTGATCAGAAGACAACTCACAACTTCCCCATCACATACCTGTATAGTCTCCTCAGAGTTAAGAACTTCAGCAACTGGTACTGATGGAATAAACTGCATGAAGCCTGTGAAGARAACAGCCAAAAAAGAAAATTTCCAGCGCACAGAACTTTCAAKCTACTCTGTAATACATGCTTACAAATGGACAGCACCCTTAGACAGTCATTCAACTTCTCACAGGAAAAAAACCCCATTCTGTTGTACCACGCTCCAATCTCCTACCTGCAATACTTTCAAAACACTTTGCCATTAGCACCAAATTACCTGGTAAAAGATGTGTTGTTACAAGTTTTCAGCATAAGAGAAAGTATGTTGATGGCTTTAGGTCCATTTATCCAGAATGGACCTAAAAGTAACCAAGTTTGGTTTTTTTTTTCTCCTCCATTTAATGAAAACATCTCTGAATAGAAGTGGTAAGTTATTTGTTTATGATCACACAGCAAGCCAGCAGCAAAGAYTGATAACTACTGATTGACACATATTCCTAAATGCAGACCAAGCTTCCTTTATGAAGATATTTTAGTCCTATGGAATATGGTGGTGACTCAGATTGTTTACTTCCACGGCTTACACTGTGACAAGACTTTCTTACACACTAAATAMAGGGAGGAGATTCTTCTCCATACYGTATTTTTAGGAAATAAATGCATACATACCATGTTTAGTACTAGTTGCCAGCACTTTATAGGGTGTCAGCTTCAAATCCAGATTCTCTTTTCTTAGCAGCTGGAAAAYAACAACATAAAACAGCAAAGATGAATGCAAACAAAAAGGCAGTTTGTGTTACTAAAAAGATGAGTATTGGACATTGATCTCCACTGTTCCTCACTGAAACTGATAATGAGTGAAAGCCTGATCGGCAATTCTTTTTTTTTTCCCCTTAATCTACACATGGTAATTGCATGTCTATAAAGAATAAAGACACCCAGAGATCTGAGAACTCTGGAATGTATTAGCAATATAAGCTGCATTAACAGTGCTTAACAGTCTTGCTTTTGACAAAGAAAATCAAGAAAACAGAAAGACAAGGATGTCGATTAATAATTCTCACCTTATCCATGAGTGAAATAATCTGAAGAATAAGTTGATCTTGACGTAAATCATCACCATGCTTAAAAATTACAGGATATTTGCCTCCATCTTCTGTCTTGAAGAATAACTGAGCAGGCATTAAGGCACTCTGGAAGAAAGGAAATATTCTATTAAGCTGGTTCACAGTAGTGCTCATATTAACACATCACTACAATAGAGCTCAGAAATACAAGTCATTGCATTGTATTTGCATTGTCTCAATGGTTAAGAGTGTACTATTTCCAATTACCAAAAGTATAATTGTATTTCAAAAAGAAAAACACCTTAATGCTTTCCTTTCCTGCACCCCCAGTGTAGCAGAAGAGGAAAGGACAGAAGTACTCAATTTTTTTTTCTGGGCACACGCAACTCCAGTCAACAAAAAAGCACTATGCAAAAGGTCACAACAAAACAAATTTAAACTGATCAGATCAAAACCAGACACATTTATAGGATAAGCAATGAAGAATTCCTAAGGGCAAGTCATCTTAACAATTAATTGCTTCCTTAATCTATTTAGCAAAAGCAAAAATGCCTTTTTACATTATTGTTTGAGAAAGCCCATTTAATTGTTTATTATTTTTCTGTATAAAATGGGTCCATTACCTACATGACTGATATAATCTATTGCAACTGACCAAGTCACTTCCCTCCAAAGCAAACAAAATAAAAAAATCGAGTTTAATAATGAGCACTTAGATTAGATTTTCATATTAATATCCCAAAATTATTAAGTTCCAGAAATAAAGGCAAAATTATTCTTTACATAGTCCTACAAAAGCTAACGTGATGTCCAAGGGCACCCAAAATTAATCATTCTTCCTTTTTTAAGTCTGCTTTTTACCCCATAGCCCTGAATGAGATATTAAATGGAAATATACAATCTTTCAGGATCAGCAGAAGAAAAAAAAAATCATGATTTTGAAACAAGTTACATGTCACATTTTTGGTACTACATTTTTTGCATAGCAACAGAAGACCAATATGCAAAAGACTGCCTTGAGTTTGCCCTGGAGAACAATCATAGTCACACAAAATGATAACTCAAGTTTGCAGAAATTTGCTTTCCTGAAGAAAAATCTTTTCAATGTTGCCTTCAACCAGAGGTGCAAGAGGCATGCAACTGCAAAACGGACTAACTTGGTACAGAAAGAAGCAAGCTAAAACTGGTAAAAAACAATGCAAAAAATATTCACCTCTGATTTTAAGTAAATTCAAATTATAACACTGTCAACAAGCAGCCTGATGAAACTACTCAGCTTAATAAATTTAGGACCTATTAGAGGTGACAGACTAAYACTGGCTGTCATAGCAGCTTGTATGAATTTTTTAACTGGCAGAGAAAGCCTCCTGGACATAGGCCCAACTTAAAAGCAAATTTTGGTCATCTTAAAATTAGATTGTAGTCACCTACAGGAATTGAAAGCAAATTCATAAAAATGTCCAACAACACTAAGCAAAGGCAACTTACATTTCAAGCAGTATAATAAGAAAAATACCCTCAGCCTTTTTAACAGTACATTGATTATTTATTATGTGGTAACAAGCAGCTGCTTCAGACTGGTTTAAGGAATTACCAACCATGGGGATAATGGATTTATCTGTCAGCTGACTGCAGCTCCATGAAATGCACCTCCTTTAGTGCTTTCCACTCTCTATAAACTTAACCTGCTTTAAAGTTTGAAACTTTAAATTCAAAAACAAAGTAAGGAGTTGTTTAACCACTTTAAGAGCAYGCTACAATTACATTACACAGCCTGGACTATGTCTGTCCCTTTAAATCTTTCAACTGATGTTTCTAAGCTTAGTGCTCACAAGATTTGTTTGTATTTCAGCTGTTCAGAAGAYCCCATTTACCTTGAAGAGCGTGGCTTTTTCAGGGATTATTCCTTTAATTTTCACCTGAGGTTCCAGAGGAAGTGGAATAAGTTCCATATCTGCTAAATTCATCTTTTCATTATCAGCTAACAATGCCTGCAGCCTCTCATTCTAAAATAATGAAAATTTGTTTAAGAAAAGAACTCACAAAACATAAAACACATAGTATGTATAGATGAAGTCCATAAACACAAGATGCATTTAATTTAACTTAATTTATTCAATTCTTTATATGTACAAAACATCAAGGTTTCACACCTAAAATTCAGGAAAATAAAAATATTCTCTTTACAGTAATTTGAATAACAAAAGAGATATTCCACYTAGTGTTAGTATAGTCAATTTGGTAAGTTCCAGATATAAGTCTTAGAAAAACTAATTTCTAAATTGCCTGCACAAGTCACAGAATTATTTGTTTTCCATACCAAAATTAAATGCTAGTTATTTTTCAGATATTGATTCAAATCTAACTCAAATGTTATACTACTCACTTCCACCAAAGAATTCCCTACCACCAAGGAACCAAATAGCCAATGGCTTACGCTGATCTGATTTCCAGGCTTGCTCTGAAGTCCTACATCTGTTGTTCTCAGAAACACAACACAMATCCACTTTTGAGAACTTTACATTTGGTGTCATATATAATAAAGGYTGAATACAATAAAGCCTCTAGCCTTTTCCTTACCGAATATAAAAAGACACAGACACCAAGGAAGCCCACAACTGCTAGGAATAGTTTTAGTGATTGACTGCTGCTAGCCAGATTGCAATCCAAAAGTAAAAAACAAGTGTTTCTTAGTTTTATAGAAATTTCCTGAAAGAAAATATGACTAAATGCCACCAATGTATTGCACAGCAGGAAAAAACGGAACCTTGCAAATGGAAAAATTCTCCTCCTCTTTTAATGATTATGCCTTTATTACTGATACAGAGAAGAAGTTGCCTCACTTTTTGTTAGTGTTTTATTTTTCTACAAAAATATACCCCAAACATTTAAAGAAAGTGACAGAAAGCATCCCACTGAAAGATCCATGCTTAAAAATACTGATGTGTGTCAAAGGAAAAGATAAAAAACAAAGTCCCTCTGCCATTTCCTCCCATACTAACATTTCAGATTGACTTAAAATACTTTCATTAAGAAGGACAAAGATTCTTAAAATGTATGTATGATAGAAAGCCATTTCCTCAAAACCCAACAGAAAGCAGAGTTCTCATAAACACATACCTTACAGAAGAACAGTTTTGTTGCTCTTGGAACAAATGAAACCTTGCTGCTAACTGACTGTCCCTATCTATCCTGGCATATTACTCACATCATAATAACCTGATACTTTCCAACATCCCCCACAACTTGCTCAGTTTTATCAACTTCTTCATTATTCTCACATCTTCCTTTTGCCAAAATACCCCTAGAGTGTTCTCAAGGGCCTCTTCTGTTTCTTATCTACAAAATTTACAACCGCTTTGGAACTTCAACCTATCAAAACCTTTCCAATTGTTTGTTATGGTTAACCAAAACTATTACAGAATGATGCACATCTGTTATAAATCTCAGTAATAAGGAATGTCAGTGAATAGCTAACATTTCTATCCATTGTCAAATTCAAGCCAAAGACAGGTTTTCCAACCTTCAGTTACCTTTTTCTTACGATTCCCACTTTCACGCTGCACTGCCTTCATTACRTGAACCAACCGATCTACAAATGTCTGCTGGGCTGCCAACAGCGAGCGCATAACTCTGACAGACTTATCACCCTAAGAGAATGAAAAGAAACAAAATTAGTTCCTTGTTCAGTAATTATTTTATCTGGAAATCATTCCTTTGTTCTTAGACTTTTGTGCTTTTAAGAGGTTAAGTGAATAATGATCAATTTCCCATCAATTCAAAAGGTATTTTCTGTACAACACAATCACAGTCACTGTAGCTGGCCATCAATTATCTGACCTAACAGAGCACTTCAATTTGCTTCAACAATTTCAGTGGTGAACAGTCATGCATGACAAAGCTATTCACACAGCCAAAGTAAGTTAGTAAGAGCAAGTGTGAAATATTCTTATGAAGCGCAAGAGTCAGATCTAAGCAACGCCACTAAAATTGGAAATAATATTAAGTGTGAGATACATGAAAATGAGGAAGGACTGCACATCTGCTATGAAGTAAATCTTCCAATTCACAGACGTTTTTTGGCTTTTAGCTTTTTTTCCCTGCTGCTCCAACACCCTCTGCTGCCGAGAGAAAGAACAGCAAGTGCTGTTTCTCGGTTCCAGATGGGTCTCTCCACTTGCACTTGAAGGAGGTTTACAAGAAATAGTAAATAAACCAGACTGATGACACAAGGGTTTTAGAAAGTTTTAGACCCACAGTAAGGCAGAGGATTTTAGAACCAGTATGTTACTAGCAGAAGAGAGAAACAAAAGAGAGAAACTTCTCTCAATATTTGTTCTTTTCTTTTTTGGTAGTGTCTTTGGTTTACTAAAAATGTAAAATTCAAGCAGAAGCGGAAGCTTTTATAAAATTTCAGTGCATGTGACATACATACACAAAACCCCCCAACTTAACCTCTTAGACACCTTCACTTTTTGAGCGAAGGACTATAGCAAACCACTACATACTTCCTTACACACAGCCATTACCTTCAGCAAAGCCTGACTGAATCGTCTCATCACATTTAAGTACATTTCGTGAGTCTTTGGGTCCCTCTGCTGAGTATCTTGGTCTTCACACTCCACTATTACATACCTGCAGCATAAAAATAAGCCAAGTTATACCCTACTCTTGGTGCTACACAATTTGAGTGAAACACGGTAGCCCTGTATATGAGACCTGGAACTAAAAATGAAGACAGATCTTTAAACGAGATCTTTAGCTCAACCAACAGCTGAACCCTTCCAAATTGCACAGTCCCAAATTCTGTTTGTATCAGGACAGTCTGTCAAAGTTCCAATGGTTTTTCAGTTACAGTGAAGTGTCATAACTCAAACAGGACATGTCTGAAGCCCAAATCATAGGAACACTCCAGCCAAAAAGCACAACTCAGCATGTTTTCCACTGATACTACCTGCTGTGTAATGTAGTGATTGCAAACGTGTTATTCAAGAGTATCTGCAAACACAAAGAGAATTTCACCCTACCTGCTCCCTATTTTGCCATCAGAAATGGTGGAAGAAAATATATTTTYCCTAGCACAGCTCCGCAGTGTCTACACGCCAGAATTTTTGTTTCTAAAATTATGAATCCGGTATAAGATTTCATAGTACCATCTGGAACAGTTATACTGAAAATTTATTTTGATGTTAAGCAGTCATTTGGAATGCTTTTGTGTTGATTTCTTGCAACACTGACAAGCAAGAAGATTTTCATTCTTTTAATCAGTGTATCTCCTAGTACTACCAGCAAAAATATGCAATAAACATATAATAAAGTAAAAATACATAATAACCACTATTAGAAACAGAAGAAATTAGCGTGTCAGTCCATTTTCAAGCACTGCAAAAAAGTGACTAATTCARGAAATTCTCTTGGACTTGGCATTGACAGCAAGAATTACACCTTCCTTATGTWCTTGTGCAGAATCCCTTTGTGACAGAGTAATTGTGAGACAAGACTAGAGGTGTGTCATTTCAGCTGAACAGGTCTGAGTAGTATTACTTAAAATTACACAATATATTATATCCATTAGAATAAGACATATGTAACTTACTCCATGTGTATAACCCAAACGAAATCCATAACTAAAGATTCCTTCTAGGGCCTTGCTAATGCACTGTTATAGACAGCTCTCTCATGAATATGTGCATAAAAGTAAGTCCACATTCACTAAGTCTATAAACCTAAACTTTAAGGAAAAGGGGACGTAATGAACTGAAATGTGCCATTTTCATCTTCATTTGTTAAAAAGCCCTAGACAGTTTCTCAAAGCTATCTTGAAACAAGGAATAAGAATAATGCTTCATACTTGGGTAGGTGTCTCATATGTCCAAAGAGGAGACAGAAAAAGCAGTAGCACTGACTTCTGAGGCCACTGTTAAAGGATAGGATAGCTTTACAATGATAAGTGACTGAGCAGAAGGTTTCATTTTCAAGGGTTATTGTACTTTTTCCATTGATTATTTTAGGTGCATGCTGTGTCTGGATASTTGAAACATACAATTGATCAGCAGCCATGAGGATTTATGGCTACGTCAGCTCAAACAGTGGCTGYAACATTTGTATTTTGTCACTGAGAAATTGAGATGTCTGGAAAGAAAACAAAGAATAAATTGACTAAGATTTTTGGCTTGGTGGAMTTTTTTATTTGTTTTGTTGAATTAATTTTATTTCTAAGTTGTAAGGTGAAAACTTCACAGAGTTATGGATGTTTGAAGTTTCTGTTGACTGAGTGAGATGTTGCTGAAATGTAAAAGAACAGTTCCTATAAACCAGATAGAAATAAGCTAAGCTACGAAAACTTGTCTTAATGAAGAATATTTGATTAGATCAGGCACTTGGATTCTACTCACACCAATTCAGCCTGMAATTATTTTAATAATTTATATTTAATAGCAGTTTTTAATGAAGCCGAACATTGTATTTGGCCACTGTAACAGAAATACTATTTCTGTTGCAAATGTATGTAAGTCATGCACTTAAGTATCTTAAAATTCAAGCCACTAAAATATAATTAAACAGTAAAATGGTTCGTTTATATGTTTCTTGTAATAATTTTCTAAGAAGTTTGTTATGTTTACCTCACATACCACATTTAATTCACAATTCACAACTTAYCTGTGTTTTAGTGTGCTCTTAGCACACTAAAATTTGATCCTATGCATTATTTTTAGTTATTTGATGCAGCTATAAAGGCTACAAATGAGAATCATATGACTTAAATGTAGCCATGTCAAAGGCTCCTAGGTTCTTGCTTTTAAAATAYTTGTGTATATACAAGCAAATAGCTGTGATTGTTGTGCATATGCAGATATCTGTACATTGATACACACACAGACACACACGTCCATACACTACAGCTCTACTCATCTCAGCTTGCTTCAAATGAGAAAATTCCTACCTGCAAATGCTTGCTTGGAAGGCTTTCAGAATAGTAGTGTAGGCATTTGGTTTAAYTCTTAAACCACAGAGCTGAGACAAGATCCTAAGCTAAGCAATCCTATCTCTGTGCCATATAGATGAACTAAAATTTATAACTTAAATATCAGTTCCCCCTTAAGAATATACGTATCTGCAATGACATTTTGTTTATGCTCCTAACCACAAATGGAATTTAAAAAAAACTAATTAGGTTACAAAAAAAAATAAATTAGTCCTTTATGAACCTTCATAAAATACATCTTTGATTAATATTTAAGTGCATAACTTCAAAATTCTAGCCAACGTTGTCAAAAATTAGAAGCATGAACCAGACTGCAAGGCAAAGCAAAAGTGAACTCAATCTCCTACTCAACACTTTCAACAACTTGAATGACAACTTTTAACAGTTAGGTTGCTTTTAGTAACATTGYACTTAATGTCCTAGACATGACCTTCCTCTGTCTAACAGTAAAGCTTATTTTTGCATTTTAAAAGCTTCYTTTATAAATTACTGTGTTCAAACGAGTATTGTTTTAAATCTACTACTTCACCCTGAGAAAAACTGAGATTGTGAAGCTCTCAAGTAAACTTTTGCTGAGTATCTTGTGCGCGTTACAGCTTTGATTTCAGKTAGACATTGATACAGCATAAACAATTTCTTACATACCAGTACAAGTAGTTTGCCAGCGTGGAATTTTTGCATGCCCGTGATATCAAAAAAGTGCAAAGGTCTTGCTGGAAGGGATTTAAGAAGATTAAAAAAAAAAAGTTATAAAGAAACTTAAGCATCTAAGAGAGAGACAAAGACAAGGAAAAAAATACCAAGCAAATATAAGAGTTTTGAAAGATATACTCCCTTCTAAAATCTGAATCYAATCCAACCTAATATTTAAACAATATTAGTTTAAATATTACTTCAAATCTAGCAATACCACTATAAGTAAAACCACTATAAGTAAAAGGTCTGCTCCTCCACTAATACATTTATCAAAATATAAAAAAGCACATGATGTTCTCCAAAAAGAAACCTTTAATGTACCTTCTATTCATGTTACTCTTTCCTCCTATGCAACTACATCTTGCTGTAAATGCTGTAAAATTCAACCCCGAAGGAGATTTCCCACTCTGTTTTGTATCCAGAGCATCTAACAATCTTGAAGATGTTCTACATTTTCAGAAAACAAATCTGTATAGGATACACAGCATTAAGGTGCTGCTTAAAGCTAGCAAGAAATCTGTGTGTCTTTACCGACATGCTAAATTTAAGGCTTACTTTCTATGCAATATTAAGACTCAAATAGAACAATTTGCAACAGGGAACATATCTTTAGTTCAAAGATCAATTTATCTGCATTTCAGATTAAAATCTAATTCCCTCAACWTGTCTTTCCTCCAGTCCCATTCTCATTACTCTAATTCTGGCATAAACTGAATATAGTCCTTGGCAGAAGTAAATCAACACAGTGTCTCACTTAGGTTCAAAAAAGATGACATGCCAAAGAATATGGCTATAGAAAGGATTTCAGAAACTGAAATATTTGGATAACTGTTTTCTATTAAAAGACTATTTTAAAACACCTGGAACACATCCAGTTGTCAGTGTCTTATCAGTAGATGATAGTCTCTGCCGTAATGTTTTTCTTTACAGAAGAGTACTTTAATTTCATGAAGTATTCAATTTCCAGTTCCCCAATTTTGGATACGGTGATCATGTAYATAAATAGATGCCCTGTAAAAAAATTCAGTTAAGCTACTACTATTTTCTTAGCATTTACCTTACATTTATACTCTTTGGGTACTTGAAATATTTARWMRGATACACCTGAAGGATCCAAATATTCACAAACAAAAGCAAGAAACAGTACCAGGTCACCAGAAAAGTACAATAAATACAAGGTAAATAATCTGACTTACTTCAAGGTTATCACTTTCTGCAGCYTCCCTTATCTTAGAAATAAGAGATGAAGCGGAAGCAGGTACAACAGGACTCATAATCTGGGAACTACAAAAAGAAAAGCATATAATTGGCATGATTCAAAGCTCTTGCTCGGAGGCCAGGGAGCATGCATGGAAATCGCAATGAATTTCACTTCCAMGGCATAATAAATTCAGAAAAGTGGAAGAGAAGTATCTTTGAAGGTATCATCCCAACTCTGTTTCAGAACAAACTGCATGAACAGCAACTTTAACAGCTGCAGTTCCTGAAAACCACAAAAATCTGTGCCTGGAGAGCTATACAGTTTATGCCTGTGAAGGAYATTCACTTACAACAAACTTTGCATTTCATTTCATCTTCCACACAAAATAAGCAGACATAAATAGGAATTTAACAAATCTGCACTTTCAGGAGGTTTTTTTTCAAATGTTCTAAGATGAAACTGCTAATACACAACACCTGCAAGTACTAGTCTTTGAAATGCAACTACACATAACAGAGTAGAAAAATGCTTATTTGCCAGGCAAAGCATTCAGACAGYAAAATTACCTGAAAGGAAGTAATTAAACATCTCTCCTAACATCTAAGTATCATTGCAGCCTGAAAATACACCACACATCCCACCACACCCACTTTACAGCATCACAGGAGCAAGACCAATGAAAAACTGYAGAATTGTAACACAAAAAATACACCCTGCTGATACAAGTCCTTAGAAGCTTAAGACTAAAAATCCTGAAAATCTGTAATGAATATTCACAGAAGACTTTCGTTACCAAGTTTGCATTTTGCTTAATACTTTTTTAGATATCTCAGTTTTTCTTTCAAATTCCTTCAAGTATAGGAAGAGTGCTTCCCCATGTTCCCTGTACCATTTTTGCTGCAGGATGAAATTTCTTTCCACTTCAGATTCATTGGATCCAKAAGTTATTTTAGATCCACATTCTCTGATGAAAGTGGGAAGTGGAACCTCATGWAACTTCAGTGAAGACATCCTAACTTTTTAAGCACAGAAGAAAGCAACCAGTGTTTTTCCTGCTCTGCAGAAGTTTTCTTCCTTTTGTGTAGTAAGGTCAAAGGCCACAACTTTTAACACTGCTTGCCCTGCAAACTATGCGCAATCAGGAAATACATTATAGGACTGTTCAGGGTTTGCTAGTTTTTTTTTTGTTTGGGTTTTTTTTTTTTAATGCTTCACATTATAAAATAAAATGCTGAATATGCAATGCTCCCCTAAAAAAGAAGAAAGAATTTGATGGCTTAGAATGTCATATGATTCTGTCTCTCTGCTCAAAGTCAAAGCTTCTTACCTGTCTATTTCTGAAGCATTAGTTCCAGATGTTGTCATCGTTTCTGACATGGAACCTTGACTGTCCCTCTTGCTAGGCTCCAGGCCATTCTTTATGTCATCAAAGTTTTCATATTTCAATGCCTGGACTAACTGTAGCAGGTACATCAGCAAATCCTCATGAAGGAAAAAAAAATCAAAGTAAAATAAGSATGTTAGTTAAAGCAAACTAGAACTCCTTCTGTTTTGAAAATTCTAATTTACAGTCAAACTTAGTCATGATTTAGTGACCTCTAACAACACAGAAACTGAGGTTGCTCCCTAACAAGCAATATACATTAACAAAAGTGGTATTGGATAGAGACTACTGCTGTGTCACTCAAAGAGAGTAAGTGCTAATTCAGTGGACATTTAAATGCAATTACTACTTAAAAATTCTCTTCCGTTAAAATGYCCTAATTGCTTCCAGCATCTATACAATAAAGATTTCAATTTGTGTTTCCCAAGAAGCAAAAGCAAATGTAAAATCTGAACTATAGTATCAAGAAAGGAGATTCTCCCCTCTCTTATGGACTATTTCTTAGAAATCTTTTGTGTAGCTGGGGATCTAAGAGAAAAAAACACATATTTAATCTATTTTAGATTGACGAACAGAATTTTACCCATTTGCTGTTTAAAATGAACTCATTGCCTCTACTATTAAACTTGTTCAGTCTAGTTATCTTACAATACTTTGCAAAACATACATTTTTAAAYTCAAGGCAGTATATGACCTTGACTATTGAAGTAGGCTTGAAAAAAAATATGATATATTTATGCTCCCTATTTTAAATTGTTGATTGCCAAGGAYTCAAGAGTTATGGTAATACATTCAAACCTGGGTTTGCCTTTTTCTTTAACTATCAAAAGAAAATAAAATACATAAATCACTGAAATTTAACAGATTAGATTCTATTAAGTGGGSTCTATTCATAATCACAGCTCATCCAAGTCTAATCAGTACACAATTAGAAACACCTTATTTCCACAGATGCTTTTCTACTCATTTTCTTTAGCAAAGGAGTATGATGATACACTGCTTCAATTCACCAGATGGATCTACTGAAAATCCTTCAGTTGACGATTTAAGTTCTGAGCACTGCTGAAGGTTAATACTTAAAATTTATCACTGGTTTGGTGAGAGCATATCATTGTTTTACTTTGTTTAACGAAACCAGTTACCACTGGCTGTTCATGCTAAGACAATTGTCAATGYGTGACACTTAATAATAGAAAGACCRCTCCACAAAAAGCTTATAATAAATACCAACACAGTGAATCATTTTTTGTTCTCCTTCACTAATATTCACTTAAATGCCTTAAGAAGCAGCAAACATTTCAATGATTCAATGAGACCAAAATCCTGAAATCAGATGACTTTTCCATGTACCCATGGACTGGTGAATACCTCATCATCAGCCTGCTGAAGCCTGGCCACAGCATAGCGCCGCACTGTTGGGTTGGTGAAGTGAGATGACAGAAGCTCTAGAGAGTCCTCCACATCCATGGGCTTCCACTTGCCCAGCAGCTCCAGGGCTTGCTTTGCCTCTTGTGCTAGATTCCAGTTGACACATTTCAGGAATTTTGTCAAGGCCTAAATAGGAGATTGGACAATTCATCAGTAAAACGCCAGTCTAAATAAGTTATTTCGAAATTAGTGTCTCACATCAAGGTAGATCTAGATTCAGATTATACTCACATAAGCACAGACCTGGAAAAGCTTACTGATAAAAGTGACAAGGTCCYTTCCAGCCCAAACCATTCGATTACTCACCTTCTCTTGATGAGTAAGGTAGTATCTGAATTTCCACACCAAATCCTGTTCCTCATACGTTAGCTGCTTTGTCGGTGGATAACTCACTATGATCTATTTGATACATAGTCAGAAAGTGAATTTAAGAACATGAACAGGCATAATCAACAAGTTAACAAAGTATATAKTGAGAAAGCACAACACTTGACAACACACAAAAATAGCTAGGGAAAGAAAAGCTTTCCAACAACACAAAGTTATGCTATCACAGTGATGCTCCTCAGTTATGTGGTTGAATGAACAGATGGTACAGGCAAACATACAGATGCTTTAAGTGTACCATTCACACYTATGGCATGCACAAAATACACATTCTTAAAAACTCCTAAAACAGTTTAAAAAAACATGAACAAGCACCTTGTGTTCCTTTCTGAGTAGGCCCTTCTAACTAAGTACTTTAAAAAACACCAAAACATTTCATTAATGATTTTCTAYAAACTGAAAATAACTGTTATTTTGCTTAAATAGTCACCATATATTACCAACCTATCTAATAAAATTGAACTTAGCCATCATGTGACTGACTTACATTAAGCTGATCTCGTGTAGTTGCATTAGGCTTCAGATCATGATCAGAAGGTCCACTTCTTAAGCTTCGAGCAAGTTTGTGATGCTTGCTTTCTACTAAGTTCTCCTAAATGCAGAGGGTAAGTCAGCATTTATAAATCACAAATTTCAGAGAAAATTACTATTGAAACAAAGCCATCCAGGGAAGACTCACCAGTCTCTYGAAAAATGCATGGCAATGAAAATTCAAATCTAAAAGTACAGCATCTTCTGTTTTTTGCCTGTCTGTTTTACAAAGAAAACTCCTTTAAAAGTATGTGATGCATTGCTGAAAGTTTTGAGGGTATGTTTCAGTTTATGACCTAACATTAACAAACCCTGTCTTGCCTTTTGGTGAATTGCTRCAAAATGTAAGCATTTCAGTCAACACATCCATGACTGACAGCACTCAAACGTGCTAGACACTTCATAAACATTTTTCTTTAGGATTATGTTTGTAGCATAAAGCTTTGTATGCAAGAAAAACATCTCAAAAACTTGTCCCACTGTTAATACTGTGTTAGCAACAGTAGGAGCCACAATAGGAGCCACAGTGCCAATGAGATTTCAGCAGCCAAGGCAGTTTCCAGCATTCTCACACTTGCTCTTGCAGTGTTAGATTACACGGTGCTCAAACAGTGTTGCCAGTACAAGCCCACTTACATTAAGGTTCCCAAAGCTGCCAATACCAGTTCCACTGAATTGGCATCCACAATAATGGAAATCTTTTCTAGAACTGTACTTAGGCACTGTCTACATGAAAGACAACATACAAGAGAGTGTAGGGAGAAAATATTTTAACAGAAGAAGTGACCAAGTTACTGAACCAGCCTCTAAATTCTACATTTTTCTTCTTCAGCTCCCTCTTATCTTCCCACCCTCCGACCTCTTTTGCCAATAATCCCCTTCTCTRCTTTCTTACAACTCAGAAGCAAGAGCATTAGATATGGAAAGGAGGTGAACATAAGCATTGAATCAACTCTTGCATTTTAATCTAGCAGCAGCAGGAAAAGCAAAAAAAAACAAAATTCAAACCCACTGATATTTCTCAACTGGTGTAATATATCTTTCCACTGGAAATTTAAAATTGAAAATGGTAAGCTTTCATCTGCATTTAGGAAAAGTTCAACAGTAACTCTTTAATACAGATGRCATTACATGGAGCATGCTTACCACAGACATCTGGGGATCTGGAATCTTAACAATTTCAGGACTTGTTAAAATTGGAGAWGACTCATCACCATCCTGAATGACAAAAAGATGARGGCATATTAAACATCTCAAGTTTTACAAAAAAAAACAATGTATCATATAAATGCACTGTGAACTCTACTACAACGAAAGAATGATGCAACTGCATCTCACTGACTTTTGACAGTTTTATGGGGAAAAAAGGAAATATAAGCAGATTATTTTTCTTGTTTCTGTGCTCTTCCAGGTGATAAACTATGTGCAAGACAGATCGAAGTTCTCCAGAGGAGATGCAGCTTGACAAGTCACTACTATGCTGGCACGCAGGTGAATGGAGAAATTTGCCTCTATTGTCACATGTGTCCTCTGGAAGTACGAAGAGAAAYCAAACCAGACTCTGTATTTCCACCWAACCCAAACAATTTCTTAGGAAAAAACACCAAGTAGCAGAAAATACCTCCTAAAAGTTCAACACAGACCAATACAGCAAGATATATGTGTCTCTACCTATCAGAGATTCTACATGCTTAGAGCCTAACCTGTGCTCCCTAAATAAGGGAAGGGAGAAGCTAGAAGATTCCCATTTAAACCAGAGACAAGAAAAAAAATTAAAGCCTGCCACCACATGACAAAACCAGCAGCTCTATCTTCCAAACACACAGCAGTGTGGTTTTGTGCTTTTTAACCTGAAGAGGGCAACTAAGCATTAATATGAAAGAMCATTTCATTTAAAACACAGAATAAAATAGTTTAACTCAAAATAAAACAAGATCAACATAACAGGTGCTCTGCTATATTCATACTTAGTCTGTTTTCATTTATTTTGTTGGCAGGTCAATTTCAGATCAGAATAATTTTTTTTGACATATCAACACTTCTGTCAGTAACTAGTTTTGAGGTAACTTGTTCAGGTTTCTTTCTATCCCCACCCTCTTTTTTTCCTGCTTTTCCAATCACTTATGCCTCTTGAGATAGCTTTACTTTTATACAGAGGTAACTTTCAAAGGAGAGGTTGTTTCTAGGGGGARAATCATTCATCACTAACAAGGTAAATGAGCTAAAATTGCCAGTAACCTCCCAAGAGAAACCCCTTTTTTTTCCAATTACATAAATTCTGTGTTGCTGACTACAGTAAAATTTCTCTTATTAATAAAATGCTTCTTTAGAAAGACACGTTTGCATTTACTAGTGTCCTATGCCTTTCTGGAGTAACTATTCTACAGTCAGAATAAAAACAGTGAGAACATACCCCTCCTAGTTACAGCAAATAAACATACAGTCTGCCTATGGCTGATGGTASTTACAGAACACAAGCAGGTTGCTTTTCTCATTAGACTTTTAAAAAAAGCATGCATGCAAACWTTGAAGAGGCAAAGTTGACATTTGCTTAAAGTACCTCTGCTCTTAAAAGCATATTGCCTAAATAATAAACTTAGATCTGACCTCACTGCACAGAATTAATAGTATTGAAGTATTTCCATTATAACAAAATACACTGCATCACATCTACGTAACAGTAGACTGAACTGAGCTGCAGTCACAGTGACAGGTCAGCATTCGCACTGTACTAAGTCTCTGCTATCTCACCATGCACAATGTTCACATCATGTTACAGTAGTTTCACAAAATCAAATCATTTAAAAACCAATGACTCTGTTGAGGGTGGGGGAATCTTTCTCTTCATAAACACATACGATGACAAACCAATTTCCATCTACCAATACTTCATCTTTCAATTCAAAACTATGACTTTGCCTTTATAAAAACAACAAAGGATTCCAATGTTCCRATGACAAGTTKCCARTCTGTGAGGAGCCATTTTAAYCTTGGTTCATCTCAACMATGGTTGTCAGTGGCATGTGGGGGAAGGGGTGCACACATGAGRCTTGCAGGACACAGCCAGGAGATGGGCAAAGCCTTGTCTCTGGGGTGACTTTGCCAGGYAACACCTGCCCTGGGGCGGCAGTCAGCAGAGACAGAGAYATKGCACASCCCAGAGATGCTTCTCCAGTGGGATGGTGAAAGGTCTCCACCAATGCACTGCAGAGGAAGGTTGGACTGAGCCAACTGTCTGCTGTCAGCAGGTGGAATTTGGGAGGAGCCAGGGGCCAAAAAAAGTAATGCACCCCTAACTTGGTCACCATGAGCTTTGGGGTTTTTTTGTGYTTTAACCATGATCTTTTGGAGTCTGAACTTTGTTTTTGTTTTTGTTTTTTTTTTTACTATGCTTTTACTGCTAGCTTTGCTGCCAAGCGCTTTGGGGGAGTTTGGTGCTTTTACCACTRGCTTTGCCTCGGGGCTTTGGGGCTGGGGTTTTAGAAACCTGTTTTCTGCCTTTTTCCCTGGCTCCAGCCTGCCTTTTGGCCTTTTTGCCCTCACTAGCTCTCGCTGGCCCCTGCATTCCAGCCCCCTTTAGTGGGCATTACTTCCCCTCGTTTTYATGTTGCCAATAAATGGTTCTCAGATAYRAAGTTTGTCACGGCTGATTTAATTTCGTTCTTGACCRTCCATTAAAAGAACTCCTCRCAGTTCCCCACAGTYGGAACTCGACACCCTCCTTTTAGAAMCTTCRCATAAAAACCTTGGATGAAAAATGTGACACAGGAGGGATTCAGTAGCAACGAGCTACTAAGCTGCTACTAACAAGCACTCAAACTCCACTGAGGCATTTAGAGTATCCACATCCTATGAGGATTCCCTAGGGATAAGCAGTAGTAACTCCCATTGATGTATTTTTCCCTCAGTGAAAAAAATCAGGTACATTTTTAACAAGAAAGCTTTCAACCTAGTAAAAGTGGAGCACCTAGCCCACAATTAGAAGTCTGTGGCAGCCATTAAAAATTCAAAATTTGYTAGGATGAGAATGACTAAAGGACTATCACCTAAAGTATGCTTACTTATGAGACTGAAAAAAAAAATGAGCAAAGCCTTCCACTGTGTCATGTCCAAATGTTTATAAACGAAGATTAAGTAGTTTTTTCCCCAAGACTAATGTTAAAAGAATGATTTGTACACTCATTGCTGGCAACTCTTTTTGGAACCTTTCAAAGGTGATAACTGTTTAAACTCCTTCAATGCAGTCAGATCATGTTGAAGAGTGAAGCTGACAAATTCTAGATACTAAGCCCAAGCACTGGGAAAACCATTCCCAGTGATTCACTGCAYGTCAGAACAAAGGCTTAAGCTCAACTAAAAACTTGTTCTGAAACTAAATTTTTCCAAGCATTGTAGGAGTGACAGGAAGTTTACAGTGTCAGGAGCAAACACCTTGAAAAAGACTTGAATAATGAAATCCCTAAGAAGCCACAATGACATTAGTTGTCCAGTGAAGGATGTCAGCTGTTTAATTACCCTTCTGTAACTGTTTTACCTTGAGAGCATCATGTGCAGCACCACAACCCTGATCGTATATACAAACTTACTAAAACAAACCAGCACCTAAATCAGTGCTTGAATTTGGGCAAGCACATCCTTTTGAAGGGTAGACGGCTTTAGTCCACGTCATGGAAATCTTAGAAATCCCTGACWTCCCCAAGTGCCAACAACCATGTGGGATGTGATGAAAGCCAGACCTGAGCACAAGAACACAGTGCAGACACTGGGCCTTCAGCAGCGCCTTCCCTCAGTGAATCTGCTCCTCTTGGCTGCAACACTTCCCAGCACAGGCAGTACCTGAGATGACCTGCTATTTTGCCACCAGGAAACAAAAGCAACATCAACACTTAACATAACTAACTTGCTTTAAACTGCTGTGTTACAGAGCTCTACAGATATTTCCTTACAACAGTGTGTGTGACCTTACATAAATATTAGAGTCTATTTAAGAGGGTCCACAAAATGTGCAGAATTTTCCAAACCATCAGCATTCTTCTGTATTCTTGCACAAAAAAATAGAAGGACAATGGTACAGACACTACTTTTTCATCCTTTAAATCCATGAAAAGGTCTCTGATAATCAAATATATTTATCTTTTTTAATAAACTGGATGCAGCAGTGTAATCATTTACCCAATGACACGTTTCACTTGAAACCTGCACAAAAATACATTAGTGATAAATGCTGCTGTTATTTRTACTTGGTAAGCCACACTGAATTTCTGCCTAAATGGAGAATCAGAAGTGATGCTGTCATTACTAGCAGATCCTATCCTTCACGTCTTGAGCGCTGTATTAAAATGAAGTTAACACAGAACATGGAAAGAGACACTGCCAMCTCACTTCATTGTAATTGAATGTCGAGTCAAAGAACCTCAAATTCTATCAGCTGCTGTTTAACAGGCTAGTTCTTCCTAAACACTTGAAAACAAATATATCAACAAAACTGTGACAAGTAATCTCCACTTCGACTATCGGTCAAAGGCAGGTGACAACAGAACCTTCTTTCATTATGCTCAGTGCATTGGATTGGTGATGCCCGATACATAGACTGCAGACCGTAATTGGAAGCATGACAAAACTGAGAAAACAGGCATTAATTTATGTACCATTTCCTACTGCTGTCAGAAAAGGGTCAAGAATTTGTTGGAAAGCTACTTCGTAACAACAAATCCCTCAAACTGCAGCTAGTTATAGCTTCTAATATGTACTATTACACATTCAATTACTTTATTTTCTCAAGAGCAGCCAATTCATAGTTATTCTGTTCCATGCACTTTTAATACATTTCAGAAAAATCTTTTAAAAGAAAGATACATGCTCAGAGTTTGAATCTTCTTTCCTGTATCATGCGGATCTATAAAACCACAATGATGGAGAAAAAGAAGTCATGTGTTTAAATCAGCAATAATTCATCAATAATGGTAGATTACTGGAGGTAAGGGAGAGAAGTCACTYCTAGGAATGTCCTGTTCATTTAAAAAATAGAAAGAGCCAAGAGGACACAGAGCCATATGCTTGAATGTTTGCACCTGTGGAAAGTAGAGCATGTTCTCATGTAAAAAGCTAGCTGTAACTAAAGAGTTTAAATGTTTTGATCATATTCTGTTATGCTCTCCAGACAAGTATTTCCTTGATTTCCARTTTTCACARACAAGTATTTCCTTGATTTCCAATTTTCACATCGCCACATGATTTCCTTGATTTTATTTTGTTTGTGGGGAAATCCGACACACTGTAGGTTTCGACTGTGATTTCTCACACAATGGAGTTTTGTGATAGCACAGTCCTCTACAATTGCTCATTCTAGGAGAAGACAGAAGCTCTACAAAGAAAGCTATTCTAAAGGTGAAAAGATTTTGCCACATATTGAGAGGTCTCACTGTAAACTACAGTTCCGAAAGAGACGCTGAACACCTAATCCAGATACCTGCCTCAGACACACATTAACTAAAACTACCAAAGTTCACCAAGAAACTAAACAAAAACAAAATAACAAAAAGAAAATTGTATCAACCATCCTCTCTCACAAAAAAAAACCCGAAAAAAACAAAAATACAAAAAATCCCCCTCCAAACCCAAAAATGCCTCAGCTAAACAAAACTCAAAAACCACCTGTGGAAGTCAAAAGACCCCAAGCCTTAACTTGCAACATACCATATAGGTTAAACAGATTCTGATCTATGTCTTCCCAGATTTTTTTTTTTACTTTTGGAATGCTGTTTTTTGTGATTTATTACTGTATTTTCCACCACCTTCTTTAAGAATTTTAAGTTAGAACACAATTCTTCAAGAATTTTTAGATAAAACACAGTTCTTTCAGTCCAGGTCAACTGGTAAATTCACATACACACACAGAGAAATAYTTGCAATCCATTTTCCATTGTATTAATTTGCATATTGAATTAAAACTTTTAAAAATTCTCAGAATGAATACTGTGTAAAGTTAGAACCTCTGATCTCAAGAAGACTCCAGTTTCTTTTTCTACCTTCCTTCTCTTTCCCATAAAGCTGCATTACTCAGTAACTTTCTGACTTYTTACAAATCTAAACATGCTCAAAATTTTAAGAGACAAATCATTTTGTAACCAGAATATGCATACATTGTGTTTTCCATCTCAGTGGGTCTTTCTACAACACACAGGTCCTTAAGAGTACTGATAATGCCCTCCAATACCACAATGATGTTTGTTAAGATCACTGTTAATCCCTCATCMCATTAAATTCTAACTTAGGGAAAATGCTGAAAGCAGATCTGCTTTGCAGATCCGTTTCATAAACAGCAAGAAAACATGCAAGACATTCCAATTCAGAAGTCTTTTATGCAATTACTCCACAGCATTTTCAGCATGAAAGACTAAACTTTTGTATTTGTTCATTTTACAGAAAATATTCACCAACAGAGTTCCTGTGCSAAGTTTTAATAACTCATCTTTATAAAGCTACCACTCAATACAGGTACATTTCTTCCTGATCTAAGTAATAATTTTACATACAGCTCCTCTGAAAGTACCGCTGGATGACTGAAGGAACTATAAATCAGAAAGTTTTTAATCACTCACACTTGTTAAATTCTGTAATCTTGAACTCTATTACACAAATGACTGACACCTGCAATCTTGTTGCATCTATACTATTTGATTTGTATGCACATAAACAGTTGCCACTGACAGCTGTCTGCTGCTATACTGCAGCAGAATATTTCATCTCAGCAGAAAAACCCATTCATTTTAGGTGCATATGTTGCTTTTTAAAGACAACCATAAAGCCTGCAGGGCGCATACCTTTTCGTAGTAAACTATTCCATATTCTTTATCATCGCACTTGACGCAACGGAATTCAATCATCAGGTACATAAAATTGGAGCTTCGTTTTTCCCTCTGAGGAAAGAGCCACCACAGATGTGTATCATTTATTGCACAGCATCAATCTTCAGCATTCTCAATACAGCAATTACCCTACTTCCTTTGTGCTATAACTGATTAATTAGGTTATCAGTTGTTGTAGCAATTATTCAGTTAATCATTTCATAGCACTACTTGAGACCATATCACCTCCTTCCTGACATTCATATTCCCACTTTGTGATACACATCCAGACTGATCAAATGAAAACCTKTTTCCATCAGCAGCTCCCAACAGTAGGCTAAAGGTATAAAAAAATGAAATACAGAATAATCACATGACCACTGGATAGTTGGTGTTTGCTTTTTTTTTTTCCTAAATCATTACCTAAAATTATGTCCATCAAAGGAAAAACAAGAAGATATGGAAAAAACAAATCACTTTTTAAAGACAACACCATAAAAGAAAAAAATAAACTTGGACTACAAAATTAGATTTGCATCTTATTCACTTTCACTGAAGATTTGCTCACATATGAATTTTTAAATGCTTTAGTTAGAAAAAATGCTTATAACTTTAAAATCTAGGTGGGAAACAAAAAAACAGTAACCATGAGCAATTTCAATTCATTTAATAAATTAATAGTGGCTTGACTTTGCACCACAGGCAAAGTGGTTTTCTGCTTAAAGCAMAGGTCTAGGAGCTTTTATTTTTCTATACTTTCTCTGTAAAAAAAGAGGATAGGCTTATTTATAAAAATCCCCAAATATTTATAGAATATTTTAAGAACACAGATTTCAGTTTAACAATAATCTGATATGGGGGGGGGAAGGACTAATTACAAATAGACAAAAAAATATCAGAGCASAACACAGGAAAAAAGTTTCTTTGGTGCAAGGAAAGTAAAACGAATTAAACCGTTTGAGGTGATTTTGCTCAGTGAAGGTTAAAATCTATTCAGGTATTAATCTAACATACTATTCTCTTTAAAAAAAATTCATTCAAATCTTACGAACRTCTTCTCAGCACACAAAGCTAAAATAATAAAGCTGAACTGGTCTGAAGGCAAGGAACAGGTCGTATGTCTAAAAAGCTTCCCATCACAATCTAAATCCTAGAGCTAGGTTAGTCGTGCCTAACAGCCTTTGTTCTGAGCTATTCCAAATTAGTAATAAAGTCTGTCTTCCATGATGAAGCTCTTTTGAAGCTAAAAACAGGTAAGACAGCTGTGTATTGTGGAGGATGAAAYGCTGGACATAACCCASCCATGTGCACTGGCTGCCCCAAAACCAACTCTGTGCTGAGCTGCTCCTCAGCAGGGTGGGCAGGTCACAGGAGGGGACTCTGCCCCTCTGCATTGTAGAACCCCACCAGCAGAGTTGCAACCACTTCTGGGACCTCAAACCTAAAAAGACATGGATCTGATGGAAGGAGTCCAGAAGGCCACTGAGATGCCCAAGGGCTGGAGTATCTCTGGCTCTGAAGACAGGCTGGGAGAGCTGGGGTTGCTCAGCCTGGAGAAGAGGAAGCTCAGGGCCTCTAGAGGCCCTTTCAGGGCCGAAAGGAGACCTGCAGAAGAGCTGAAGAGGGACTTCAACAATGGCATGGAGTGACAGGACTTTACTGTGAGTGTGCTGAGGCACTGGCACACAGGCTGTTCTGAGAGAGGGTAGAAACTTAATGCCTAAAAACATTGAATGGGGCCAACAGAATACTGATCCAATTGAAGATGKTCCTCCTCACTGCAGTGGGGTTGCACTAGATGGCCTTTAAAGGTCCCTTCCAMACCAAACTATTCTGTYGTTCTCRTTATTGTTAAAGTCAAYTTTAAGCTTCCAAAGAAYTACTTTTTCCTTTATTATATACACTGGCAGTTGAAAAACAGGACAAGCAGGAGTTAGTCTTGCAAACAAGTGAAGATTCAGATTGGCAAGATAAACCCCCCTAAAATTCCAAATCTGATTTATAACGATTTACCTCATTGATCATTTCTATTTCTCTAAAGGTGAGTCTGTCCAGCCAGTCCACTTTCACCATGTGACCTTGCCGATGAGACTTGGTGAGCTGCATGAAAAAACCACAATGATAAATATATTTATAATTGCAATTTATACTGCTCAGAGCAAGAAAAAGAACACCCAAATTGTAACAGAATAATATGAAATCAGGGGAARAAAATAAAGAACTGAAAAAGCCTCACCTTGTACAGCATACACACAGCACACATCTTGTAAATAGCCAAACCATGCCATAAAAATGTCTACTATCTAAAATACCAGTCCCAGCACAGACCATAATAATTATCCAAGCACAACACCTTTGCATTTTTAATGGATCAAAGCCAGGAACCTATTTTTTAACTAAACTCATGCAAAAAAGACATTCCATTTTTTGTATTACTATGTTTCATATTGTAAAAAAAATAAAGTATTTCAAGAACTATCCATATGAATAATACTGTCCATGTCAGCCTTACCCAAGCAGAATTCCAGACTGGGACTGCAACAGTCTGCTGAAGATCTTAGAGCAAATCATTCACTGCTTGCTCTCTCTTTTAGTCATGTGATGAGTAGCTTAAGTTTTATTCCTAACTTTACAAGATTGCTGTAGCAATTTTAATGAGTTGTTTAAAAAACTCATTAAGAACTGGAGTTWAGATCAGAGCATGCTACTTGTGGTTTCAGATACACTAACACAATTGTTTATGAAACATCCAGCAGCAGACCATGCAAACACAAACAYCATCCTTTAGTTTCCTCAGAAATCACAAGGGTTATGCAAAATAAATCAGTGATTATCGCAGAATGCAAGAGATGGAGAGGGATTAGAAGACAGCAAGTTCCTACTACTCTCAAAGAAATCAGTATCTGTCTAGAAAATGGCTAGTGAAGAGACCTCTTAAAATTATTATTAGGGGAAAGGTTACAGCTACTATTTCTTTAACTCTGTTCTGTGTCCAGCCACGAACATCTAAATGTGAAGAGGCTCCACAGTTACACCAACTGCTACTTCCCGTCCAGCTAGGGGMCAGGCAATACACAGAGAGGCCTAGGAGAGTACAGGAACAGAAGSTATTGGATGCAGGAGAACACAACAGCAGCCTGCTGCTTCCATGTACAACTTGAGATGGTATTAGTACAAAAAAMCAACACAGAAKATTTAAGACTTGGAATATAYTGGGAGATGTCCTGGTTGCACAGTYTCTCAGATACGTGCACTAGACCTYCCATAGCTCAACACTACAGGTATACCACAAATAAAATTYTTTGTGAAGACAAAGAACTGAAGAGTTTGCACCAATTGTACMGTTTCATTATTCTCTCTCAAATCCCCACTAAACTGATGTCTTAACAGTACAGACACAAGTATGTTGGGCTAAAATCTATTTAACCAAAGTCTTGGGGAAAACAAACTTGGTCACATATTCTTAGTTCATTTTCTTGTTCACTGCACTAGAGAAAAAGAAAAGTAATTTTCTATGTCTCAGAAGAAAATTATTAGTATCATACACTTCTAAACCWCCCTTATAAGGTAAAAATTCATAACACAGCAATTAATTATGTCTGCAAACAAGACCTAGAAGATCTGCGGGCATATAGATACACATGAAGAACTGCTGTCTTGGATTAATATTTAAAGCTTAAAATAAGAGAGAAACTAGTGTATCCCCTTTAGGGAAACAAGCATTCATCATCTGTAACTAAGTAAGATGCATCCCTTTAGATAATATCTCAACATTATTATTATCTAATCTCATTTAGCCATCAGAAGGTATGAGAGAAATGAATGTATCAAAAAGAACTTAAGATACATTCAGTCAAAGCAGAATAAATTAATGCACCACTCATGGGAGAAATATCTTAATGTAATTAATGTTTGAGCATGCTAAAATATTCCACACTCTTTCCATTAATATTCCTTAGTACACAAAAAATCTGCATTCACAACGCCTCCAGAATGTAAAGCCATGGCTTTTTCATCAGTAGCAACTTTACTAGCAACATTCATGTGTTTTGTGAAACCACAACCATATGGCACCTCAACATGAAAGGGAAGACTTGCCACAATATCCACTATTTAAGGTAAAAAGATGCAACTCTTTGACCAGCCAGTCACTGATTTTATACAATGTCCCTGTAATAATAAAAGCCACAGAGAAATTCAGAGGCATGTCAAGAAAAGAGCTATCTTTTAGACGAAGAAAAGATCCTTCACAAGCTCTTCTCAAAAGTTACTTATTATCTAGAAAACTCTAGTTTGGGCTCTGGTACCAGATATCAGTCAATAGCACAACACTGGACAAGTTGTTCAATAAGCACAAGAAAAAAAAAAMCAAGAAWAACAAYGTCCATACAAATTTGCTGTGTATGTACTTAGTCCTACTCATTTTACCTATATTTAAATATACCTTCAAGAGTTATATGAGAAGGCTTTCAGCAACTAATGAGTAAGTCACAGAAAAACTGAAGCTGATTGTGTTTGAACAACAGCTCTTTAGGAGTGACACATGACAAGAACCTCATCTGCTGTGTAAACAGCTGTGCAAATGAAAGCTCCCACAGACACATTACCCAGAAACCCTACTAACTTCCCTAGCATCTGATGATAAAGGACCACAACAAAACATCAGTGAAAACACTCAACTTCTTTCATAAATTATCATCTCCTAAAACAGCTTTCAAAAAAAAAGAATGGGGGCAGTGGTGTTATTAGCTTTYTGTCAGCCATTAATTACAACTCTCAAAATGGGATGTGAAAGAATTCCCTCCTATTCCTCAGAGGACTCGAAACGTCATCTTCCAAATGCCAAAATAACAGACTAAACCAGAAAGACCTATTTTAGGACTTCAGTACTCTATTTCGTTTGTGTTTTCTGAGCTAGAATAGGTGTATGTAAAAGAGTAGTAATGTTTGCATAACARAACTAACAAGAAAGGGATGGCCTACACTCTCAAAGGCTTCCACAGAAACCCACTGTAACCATGCGATGAACTGTAAACAAGACTATATTTAGTGTCTGTCTACAGAGATTGCTTAGGCCAGAGGGCATCTATTCTACTATGATCAAGAAATGGGGCACCACTAGCTTTAATGAGCTTTCCATTGTAAATTCAATGCAAACTATACTAATAAAACAGAGACCCTTAATGAAAATTTATTTATTGCTGTCATAAACCACTAGATGAGAAAATGGATCTATCTTTCACTGGAATCCCACAAAGGTCTGGATAAAACCTGGGAGACAAAGATAAAGAAGAAAGCTCACTGAGTAAGTGGACTGGGTGTTTTGGAAAGGCATGGGGTCAAGCTTACAAGAATAATCAGACATCAGCTAGTAAAACAGTTCAGTAACTAATGCAATCTGATCAATTCCAGTAGTTCTGAAGGCAAGAATATACTCTGCCATCAAAAGCTTGGAGGTGAAAATACTAATACRCATATTCATGAGCTTAAATGAATGAAACTTGAACAAAAAAAAAAAACTGCAAAACTGCAAAAAGGAACTCAAGCTCTTTCTAATGTAGAGATATCACACACTTCTGAACACTATGCCAGACAGCCTCAAAGCTGAAGGACGGCTTCTGAAGAAACCAGACTGTCCCCAGATTACTGTTCATGTTTTAATTCTTTACAAAGAATTCAGATCTTAAGTTGTTCCAACAGAATGCTATGTGTATTAGAAGGCACTTACAAGTCACCTTTTAAAAACCACTTCAGAAGAAATTACGTATGGTCTGGTTTACTTGTTTGTAAAAATCCTGTGAAGCACCTAAATAACCAAAGGAAGAGAGCTCTCACATGAGAAAACAGCACAGGAAGATGTTTTCATGTCACTCCAGTGAAATGCATGCTTGTCACATACATTTTAAAGATTACTTGCTGTTCCATTACCTTCGCCAAGCGGCTCATTTGGTCTTCAGAGACTGTGCTGCTGGTTCTCCCAGGAGTTTTGGTRGGCTCTGAGCCATCAGCTTCTACGTTGGGCCATACTTTCAAGTCATGCATTCCTTGTCGAAACATACTGCAGGGGAAAAATGCAGAATCACTTCAGTAAATCCAAAATAACACAGCTGTCAGGAGTCAAAGTTCAGCAGAAGCTACAAGAAAGTGAAGTGGCTTCCTTAGCCAAAATTACAAAATTGCATAGTTGAACCCTGAAAAAGTGCCTTGCACCTTGTGCCCTCTACAGCCTTTACTTTACTGGCACATGGAGTTTACAAGAAAATTGTGAAGTCTGAGATAACTAACTCAGCAAGTGGCAGAAAAGTGGGTAATTCCCAAAGTCAGTGGGGTGGTACAAATGCAAGCTGAGGAGAAAGCTCGACCTTCATTGTTTTATTATTTGTAACGAAGCAGAAACTATTCCTCTTGACTTGCAAATTATAATAGTAACTCTAGGTCTGCCAGCATGAAAAAAATCAACTAAAAAACTATCTAAGTTGCCTTTGAAGGTCAGCAGACATAAAGAAGCCTTCTGAGCTGCCAAATTAAAAAAAATAATACACCAGGGAAAAAATGCCACAACCCTACACACAGCACTTTCTCCATCAATGCTTGCAACTGAATTGGCAATTGAAAGTGTGCAGCTAACAGAACTTTGCAGGGTAACTGAGCGCATCCTTTCTCTGCAAAACCCTGCTTCCCTTGCATATTTCTGATGATCCACCCACAAAAGATGCCTCATGAAATCAAGTGCATTACCTTTGTCAATAAGAGCTGATTACCTACCTCTAACAACTTCAGCTAAATACAACTGGTAGGAACATTTTAAAAAGTGAACCATTAAAAATGAGAAATAACAATTAGAAAGACCTTCTGACCTTGAATTTACACATCACTTCATGGAATACTACTACAGGATTTTCATTTATAAACTACAAAATTCAAAAATTTTTGCTGGTTTCTCTCCATCTACTTTCTCCAAGTCCCACATGCTGGAAATAAGACTTATAATTTAAATTTAGTCTTATATATTTTTCCAGGTACGAAGCTCTAATGCTTTAGCAGCTACCAGCATTCTTTGAGGCACAGTCCAGTTTAACCAGTTTGATCTTTTGCCCACAGGTGATGTCATTCATTTTCTTCAAACAGTATTCTCAGTGAGAGAGGTACAACCTCTCTCTACAGTCACTTTCCGCATATAAGCATCATTAGAGCAGCTTTCCTAATGAAAATCTGAATTTTTCCTGCACTTCAGTTTAAGCTTATTACTTCGTATCCACTGGCAAGACAAAACAGGCTATTCCTACCGATTTTCCAACACTATGTACATACCASAAAAATGTTCCTACGTTCTTTTTTTTCCGCCCCACTAGGCTTAACACCTCCTCCATCACACCTATTTGCTAGACCTTCAATGATACAGACTCCCAGTAGTCAGAAACTTCCTAAAAGTTGGTTGCGAAGAACAGAATATAAGGATAAGGAAAGGAAAAGGATACAGCAGCGTCCCTGATGCACATACTTGTAAACTATTCATGTAAACTACGTTGTTTGCACGTTTTACAGGAGCACCACGATGCTGAATCACACAAAACTTAAGATTCACTCCAAACTACAAGTCTCTTCCTCTGYTTTCGTGGGTAGCTGCTCCCCACTCTGTGTGTGAAAACAATCAATTGCAAAGAAGTACCTGTGCCTCTAAATCTTCCTTAGACAACATCCTATTTTTTCAGTGTCCTCTGCACTAAAGCAAGATCCTTTTGAGGTACTGTTCACCGTCCAGCACACTTGYAATCCTTCCCAGCTTAGTCTTACCATCCACAAATTTACTGAACACACCCTCTATTGGATAACAGCATATTAACTCTGAAAAGTGTTGATTTACTGAATAACATTTTATTCCCTATAAATAACATTGCATTCACAACCTARTTGCRAGCCAATTAAATAAATTGTTTTAAKTAATCAGTACTGGCATCYATGCATTACAAGGGTGTAGAYGTGATTTCAGCCCTTGCCTTCTTAGCATTCAAGATGTAGATTTTTAAAAGAAAGCAAAAAATAGCCTAAATTTTGGTGTTATACAGGAGAAGACTTCTTTTACACAACACTGCAACAASTAAGACATTACACACAGGAACAAACAGAGCCAATCACTTATATATCTGACTTCAAACATGGAACTGTTAACCTGGTTTAGAAAAACATTTAACAACATATCTCTCATAACCCCTGCTACCTTACTATTCATAGGTGAGCTTCAAACATGCATCAAAGAAGAAAAAGCAGTGTACCCATATTTCCCAAAGAGTGAGACAGTCGTTCCTCCCACAGGAATGGCTTTACCAGGTCCATACACATCCCAGATGGTCAGAGCCACCTGAGCATTGCGAGGCAGGTCTGGATACTTCACAGGCAATTTCAGCCACTCATTCCAGCTGGAAAGAAACACTTGTTATTAGTCGTAAAGCTTTAGCATTCAAGTTACTCTGTATTAGTTTAGACAATCAAGATTCTCCTCAGAATAAAAGTTTCTTAGGGTAGACTGACTCTTTTCCTGWGGGCTTTAACCATTCCAACACCTGTCTGGAGTATGACTAAAGGGCTACAGACCRAAAGTAAAATACTCTGGTTTTATGACTGAGTCTCAAGGTGATCTGGCTGTCAGCAAACAAGTATGAAAATGTGCCACTCCAGGCCCCAGCAGTTACTTAAGTAGCAAGACATGCCCAAGCACACAAGTTGCAATTTCATCACTTACCCCTTGGACAAAAAGGATGGTTTTGGGCTGTCAGGATAACACTAAACATACARACACTTGAAGAAACATAAGCCATTTAGAAGGCAACAGAAAACAAATCTTTCTGACAGAAACAAAAACTCGGTGCCCCAGTGACTACAAGAAATATGAAACAAAAGGCAAATCACTTACTTCCACCTAGTGCTAAAAGCCTTGTAGGAAGTTCTAACTGGAAGAGCAAGAGGCTTCCCCTCTGCAAACACCTGACAAGTTACATACAAGTCAGAGCAAGTCTCTTGGTACAGTCCTGAGAACTTCAGCATCGGATCTTCTAAGAGAGCTTTGTAGCTTTTCTGTTCTCTTTTCCCTTCCAGACTTCCTCTGTGGGGGAGAAGGCAGGGGAGGAGGAGGAGGAGAAAGAGAAAACACAAATAAACAAGAATTTATTCTATCCATAGTAGAAATCCTATTGCACTTCTGTAGCTTATACTTAGACTACTCAGTACAGAGGATATTCTCACTTTGCATTACTTGCTGGTAGTGAAATCCAAATACCAGAGAGAAACTCTGGATGTGAAACGCTGAGCAAACACGGAATGTATTACCATACTGATTTAGGCAGGGGTGGGGGGCAGAGCAGGGAAGGCAAGAATTACTTGTCTTTTCAGTCTTCTAGTGCAACCTGTGGATTCTCAGACAGCCTTAAAGGAGCGCAATAATAAATGAGATGACATATGATGCTATTATTAAAGTAGACAAAACAAACAGCAGATTACACGTGCTCCAAACGCTATTTGGAAAAGATGAAACAAAACCCCAAAATAGCTGTGGTAAGTACATCTTAATGTTTATTAACAACTATGAAATGTATGACAGGCTTTGGAAGCTAATCATCTCTCAAAATTCACAAAAAAATGAAGTCCACTTTAACAAAATGCTCAAATAAAATTTGGTTGAAGTCTTGCAACACTTTGCATASTGTTACTCTTAAGAGGAATTGATGTCATTTCTCAGGCTTCAGCTACATCACAATGAAAACAGCCATACATATTAGATATTTGACTGTGGATGCACATGCTAAAACAAAAAAGGAACTGGGGTGGTGGTGATGGGAAATTATGTAAGATCAATCTTCCACCAAACAGAAATCTATTTGTTTCACAAAACTAGTCCAGAGTAAATGAACCAATTGCTTGCAAGAAACCGGCCCTGCACATTTTAGGATGACATACATTTCTGTATGCTAAAAAAAAAAAAAAAAAAAAAAAAGCTTTTGTTGGGTGGAATGAACTATCAAAGAGGTCATATGAAACGAACTTTTGATGGCACAAAATAATCTCAGTTGGCAGGGACCTTAAAGATAATCTCGTTCCAACTCCTGTCATGAGCAGGGCCACCTTCACTACCAYTACCTGTTCAGAAGTTAAACAACCCTGAATAAGACTCTTCAAGTTAGTTTGCCAGAAAAGTGGAACACAGTTAAATGTAACACCACTGGGCACACTGCATTTTAGAGTCAGGCACACTCCTCCTACACAAAACTTCCCATTGCTATGATGAAAACAGTAACTTCAAAAACGAACCAAAAATTACATCAGTGTGGKGTAACTTCAGCTTCAACACAAGTGCTTCCACATGTTACATGACGAAGCACCTGGACTTTCGTACAATAAAACAGCACACTAAGAGCACCGTGCCTTCACAGGAGCAAGCAGGAAGGGTGTCACCAGTTTATCTCCTTCCCCTAACACTGAGGAGTGAGCTGTGACACAGCGGTGGCCTTCCAATTCCTCAAGGGAACTTACAGGAAAGAACCTGCAAGACTATTTACAAGAGCATGTAGYGATACGGCAAGGGGGATGGCTTCAGACACAGTMGTTTCRAATTAATTACAAAAWAARTCTTCCCTGTGAGGGTGGTGATGCACTGGCACAGGCTGCACAAAGAAGCTGTGGCTGCCCCATTCTTGGGAGCGTCAAGGCCAGGCGGGACTGGGCTGGAAGTAATCTGGGATAATCGAAGATATCCGTGCCCATGGAAGGGGGTGTAATAGGATGGTTTTAAAGGTCCCTTGTAACGCAAACCACTCTGTGCTTCTCAGACAGGTGAGAGGCTACGGGAGGCTGCACTGACAATCGCTGCCTTTAGAGCACCTGAGGACACGGGACATCTGACACGCGTTCGCAGCACAGCTCCAGCCCGGCCCCTCGCCCGCCCCGTGCCGTCCCRTCGCCTCCCCGCGGGCCAGGATGCTGGCAGGGGACGCGGTACCCGGAGCAGAGCCAGCACCGCCCGTCCCCGGGCACCGCCGGGCTGCGGCACCAGCGCACCCCGCCGAGGGGCGGCCGGCCCGGCACCCCGCACAGGGCGGCAGCCACCGCTTCCCACTGAGCCCCGAGGCCGCTCACTCACATCTTCAGCTGCACGTTGATGTCCAGGTCGCAGCTGTACACATAATAAAGCCTCTCGGTTTCGCCCATGGCTGCCGCCGCTGTTCCCCGCCCGCCCCCTCAGCGCCCGCGGGCAGCAGCACCGGCCTTCCCGGCCCCGCTCCGAGCATGCGCCGCCGCCGCCATCTTGAGTACGGGAGGAAGGAGCGGTGCCGGCCCTTCACCAAAATGGCCGCTCCCCCCCCACCGCCCTCACCGTTCCTCATTAGCGCCGCGGGAGGGCAGCGCTCAKCATGTCAGCGGTGCTTCTGTGCCGCCTGAGGCGGGGAGGGATGGAGCGTGGTAAAAGCTTCACAGAACCACGGAATATGCCGAGTTGGAAGGCACCCACAGGACTCATCGAGTCCAGCTCCTGCGACTGCACGGGACATCTCAACCGTGTGCCTGAGAGCGTTGTCCAAGCGTTTTTTGAACTCAGGTTTGTGCTGTGATCACTGCCCTGGGAAGCCTGTTCCAGTTCCCAGCCACCCTCTGGGAGAAAACCCTTTTCCTGAAATCCAACCTAAACTTCCCTGACTCAGCCTCATGCSATTCCTTTAGATTCTGTTGCAGGTCACAAGAATGAAGAAGAACAGCGGTACCTGTCCCTCCTCTTTCCCCTCATGCGGATCTCAAAGACCACAATAATGTCCTCTCTCAGTCTCCTCCAGGCTGAACAAACCAAGAGACCCCAGCTACTGCTCTTAAGGCTTTACCCACAGACCTTTCACCATCCTCATGACCTTCTTTGAACCCTTAACAGAAAAATTAGGGTTGAAAGGGAACATAAAGCTCCTGTACTTCAGCCGTGGGCATTGGACACCTTCCTTTAGCTAGCTCTGTCCCTACACCAGGGCTCCCCCCAGAGCTCAGAGCTCCATCCAGCAATGCCAGGCTTTATGCACTAGTAACTTTCCTAATAAAATCTCTCTATTATGATTAGTCAAATAGTTTCCATACAAGAGAGAGAATTTCAGCTCAACGAAAGGGTCTTCACCTAGCGATCTTTTTGTAGGTGACTTTTAGTATTATAATGAGCATTGTTCAGCTACAGGATGCATGTGAGTATTTTGCCAAGGTAGCAATAGACACACATCAGCATCTTGATTTGCTACACCCTTAGAGTTGTTAGTTCTTGGATGTCCACTAAGGAATGCTGTTCCACTCTTTAGGTCTTCTTTCTTCCCTTTTGTGTTACTGACACCTCAAAGAGTCTGAGAAGAAATAGCTGTGCCCTTCTGCCACCTGTGTAGGATGTGAACATCACATCACTGCATTAACTGTGATTATTGTGTTATCACCACACTGACTTTGGGAGTAGTCTTTTCCTCATTTTTTTTCTTCTTTTTTTTCCTGAAACCTCATCAAGTCAACAGCATAGGTGATCAGCAATCACCACCTAAAAGAAACTAAAATTKTAAAATATAAGTACAGAATGATTCCACATCTGACACAGGCAACTGGAAACTACCCACTACTAAAATTTTGTAAATAACTATATAATTAAAAAWTTAGTCTTTTGAGCATTTATACAGGTTGTGGACATGTTTAAGTGACAAAAATACAGATACTACATGCATATAATCATTTTTATCCTACTTTGTCTATAGGGGCAAAGCAGCCAGCACTGACAAAGASAATTTTGTGTTTTAGGACCCATCCCAGATTCTGAACTTCTCAGGACTGCTGAATTAAAGTATAAAAAGTGTTATTTTGCTCTGRGTTACTGTACTTATAGCAGTGTTAGTCCTGATGATGCATCCAGACAGAGGTGCTGTCTCCCAGCATAGCTCAGACTAAAACAAAAGACAATTGTCACCTGGAAATAGCGTTTTCCCTTCCATTGTCACTGCTGTAGGGGGGTGGATGTGGAAGGATATCTCATCCTAGTCCTCTTCTGCAAGTCAGCAGCTGTGAGCGAAGAGGCCAAAGCAGGAGTGGAGTGCTTCTTTTAAGAGAAGAAAGACTTTTTCACCTCAACACTACTTTTTCCCCTTTAGGTGCAGTGACCAAAGGTCTTTCCTTCCTTTTTCTCCAAAACAAACTTGAAAAGTGGAGAAGTCCAGGGCCCAGAACCATATATCAACAAATTGAAGTCTGTGCTTTCCAGCACTGCCACTCTGGCATATTATCATGATTGCAAAACATAAATATAATTAAATTAACTAACGCCTCTGCAAGGTAATCTTTTATCCATCTTTTTCTRTCTTAATGCTCCACTTTCTGATCACATTTTCAGTTTCAGCAGCCCTGGCAGTTGCCATTCATTTGTTGCCTCCCTCATAATTTTTGATAGCTTCTGTTTGTCTGTTATTTTGACTTCAGCCCTGGTTTTTTTTTTTTACATTAAATCTCTGCTTTACATAACAGGAATAAACAAACATATTGTTTTCCTTGTGTGCAAAGAAAAATTAAAACATAAAACTGTAAAAATTTAAAAGACAAATAAATCTCACTGTTTTAAAGCCAAGCAGTGTATGTCTTTATGTGTGCACAAACAGCAAGTACATTCATATGTGTGTACCTCTTTTGGTATGATCTTTGGTGGGAAAAATTAGATCCTTTCTCAATTAATAGAATTAGCATTATCAGTTTACTAATCTCACTGTCTGTTTCACCACTACAGGCATTTTAAGATCATTATTGAAGCTTTGTTTCAAGAACAAAAAGAAAAAGAAAAAAAATGGCTAAGGGAAAAAAATCACAGAAGACTTCTGAAGTTGGCACTAAAAAAAGTTTTTGAAGTGGTTTATCTCTCAACTTTTTCAGATTCCAGTGTGTCTAACTAGATAAGTAAATTAGGTGAGGCAAAAGAAGAGAAAAATGTTTAGGAGAGACATTCTTGACAATAAAATTGAAGGAAGATGCTATTTCAATCAGAAATGTCACTTTATACCACTTTCTCMTATTAATAACCTTACATTTCTAGGTTCTCAAACACTGCCACAGAAGCAGATAGGAGGATTATTTTTCATCTTGAAGCGTYCTGAAGCACTTGGAAGAGGCAGTGATGAACATCCAGAGCCATTGCCTGTGCTCTGGCACAGCTCTGGCTGGAGGTGATGGGTGTCTGTGCTGCCACACACCTACAGCCAGTAAAGCTGTGCAGGACCATTTGGAGCAAATGGAGCACTAGATAAGGGCATTATTCTGTTTTACTCTCTGCTGCTGCATCTGCCTGTCCTTCAGGGCACTTGTGGCAACGTCTGTGCTGCATGATAAAAGCAGGCACCATGGGTTAACCCTGAATCGAGCAGTTCGTATGACTCACATCTACCCTCTCTTGTCCCCTGCAAACTGCTCCATCCATACCCCAACCGGTCCATCTCTTCTAAGATTCAGTGACCACTCCTGCGGCCAAAAGACATGATTATATATGTGTGTTTGCCAGCTCAAAGTGCCTGGTGCAGGAGCAGATACTGTGAGGCAGTGGCTCGGGTTTCCTGGAGAAGTTTGGCTGCCCCATCCCAGGAAATTTCCAAAGCCAGACGGGGTTTGAAACAACCTGGTCTAGTGGACGGTGTCCCTTCCTATGGCAGGGGAGGAAGAAGTTGGAATTAGAGAATCTTTAAGGTCTCTTCCAATCCAAACCAGTCTATGGTTCTGTGATTGTATGATATAAGGGTTTTTTTATTGTCTGCAGAAAGGTGACATTGCCTGCAGYGTGACATCTAGGGAACATCATGAGGGCACTCTGTGCTGGTTGCATGTTTCTGGGTTTAGCCTCTTGAAGTAGGGCAGGATTATTCCACAGGTTGCATTTCAAGCAAGGCACATCTGTTCTCCTATTGGTGATCTGCAGCACATCCATAAGCAAAACTGTCCTGGCAACTCTACTTGGGTTTCTTCTTTAAGGAGACTGACAGATATATTTCAGAAGGGAGTCTGGGATGAACTAGTATGTACACTGTACAGACAGCTGCATATATGAGATAGCAGGAACAAGTTCTGGAAGCAAATCAGTGTCAAGATTCCTGATGCTCCTCGTGCGTTATGAACCAAATTCTAACCTTCATTGTGCCAACTAAAGAAGGGGCATCTGTCTCTTCTAGACTTGGATTGAAGCTGAGAATGACATGAGAGACTAAAAGAGGGCCACTTAAGGTGGCCCACGACCCCATTTCAGGGTGTTCTGTGTCCCAGCAGTGCCATAGAAATCCATCCACTGCTCTACCAGAGCCCTGCCTGACCCAGCCATGGACTCCACTGAGCCCATTCTCACTCTTAGACTAATATCCCATCCCCACAGAGGTGCCTGATGCCCCGGTCTGGACCTGSCCTGCAAATCTTCCCTTCTTTCTGGTGGATTCAGTGGGGTAGGCCCTGACTTGCTGCCCCAGGACAGCCCAGACAYATGTTCCTGTAGTGCTCTTAACATCCGAGTGTTTGATCTTGAAACACCAATTTAACTCAGCATATGCAAGGGTTTACAATTTCTTTGGAAAAAAGTATACCAAGAAAAATCTTCTTTTTTTTTTTCTCATGAAGAATATAACTGGCTAGCTGCATCTAGATTTAGTTACTTGCTGATATTATGCTATTCATGTCATTGGAAAGAATATAGCAAGCATGAGATTGACACTCTTCATTTCTCTGCTCATGCATTAGAATCTCCCCCACCCCTCTTCTGTTTTTCAGTCTGATAGTTTGTCAGCTCCCAGAAGTGTGATGAGCTGAAGCATCGAGAAAACAGTGGGAGCAATAGAGAGGTCTGCTGCTGACACTATTCTCTTTGAAGGGAATGGAGCTATTTTTCTTGTTTTGAAGCAGAAGTATCACTCACAGTTCACATTCAACTGATAGCCACAGACAAATATGTAACCTCTCAATCCCACCAAGAAATATATGCCATCTTCCAGAAAACAACACTGATTCTTCATACACTATCTATTTTCTGCTAGTGGCAATACCACAATAGGCAAGAGGACGATCAGTTTAGATGTTCAGCCAGGTCCCATATTCTTTGTAAAGACTTTCAGCAAAGTTGTTTAAAGTAGCTGTGCTATCAGGCTTTTAAAATCTTTTCTGAATATGGACATCTGTCCACTAAAAACTGGACTGAGACAACCAGAAACCATATGTAACCCTTAGTGCATCTGTCAGACGATAATGACTTTTGGTCACTAATGAACTGGAACAAAACAGACTTGACAACTGCCTTTTTCCCTCTAGTAACATCCTGAGAAGGACTTTACATTCTGGATGTACAGCAGAGAGAGTTTCTGCTATTCAAACACCACGGTGATAGTAAGGTTTTCAGAACCACAATGGAAGCACACAGTTGTTGTATTTCTTTTAAAAATGGGTAAGAATGGAGTTTTAGAAAACTCATCCCTTCCCCTTCCCCTTCCCCATTCACCTGTCTTTTCCTTTTCCTTTTCCTTTTCCTTTTCCTTTTCCTTTTCCTTTTCCTTTTCCTTTTCCTTTTCCTTTTCCTTTTCCTTTTCCTTTTCCTTTT
>NW_026623948.1:0-38464 GCF_030028575.1 Malurus melanocephalus
ACAGTGGTAGGAATGTGTCCTGATGTTCCCTTTAAGTCTGACCAGCTTCTGACTGTTATATTACCTTTCATGTATACAACATGAAAAACACTTGCTGTTCTCCTTCACAAATGTCATTATCCATCTCCTCTAAAGTGGTTGGAGTATTATAATCAATAAAACATACTGAGGTTCTAGTGAAAATTGTTTGACTATAAAAACAAATTAATGTAAGAAGTTTTAAGGTTTTGTAATATTTATGATAAACTGTTATCTGATTTTGGTAGCCATGGGATTATACAACATCTAGCATATCCCAGGTGCTACAGCAGTGTATTATTATTTGTGGAACATTAGCTCCAAATTGTTGACTTTCAAATATTAGCATGTTGTAATTCTGAAAACAAAATGCTTGAAACATTATTAGTATTCACAGCTTTGACTTGGTTTTGGTTAAGTGGGTTTATCTGAACAAATAGTATGTTGAAAGAAGGAAAACTCAAATGACTGGCTTGATCTCTCAGGAGGAGTTTTGTCGAGGCAGAATCCATGTGAATTCACTGGGGTTCTTTGCTTTTGTAAAGATGTGCTCCATTGCTCACTGCAAGATTCATTTTCCTTTGTGATTTTCAGAAGCTTTTTTTTTTTTCCTAAGGAAATTTTCCTTTGTGATTTTCAGAAGCTTTTTTTTTTTTCCTAAGGAAATGGTTTTAACAGTGACTATTTCAGTGAAGAGCTATTAAAAAAAATTTGATTATGGAAGAGGTTGAGCAATCATTGTTCTATATACAAGTACAGTTAATAAAACATTTCTTTCTTGTTGGATAGTGTTGATTCAATTGCTTACTTTTCTTCTCTTAGCAATTTACAGAAGTGCCCATTTTAAAATACAGTACCTCTAAGAAGTGAGTTAATTTTTAAATTATGTGGCTATTTGTGTCCCTCTAACTTCTGTGAGCTAGTCATGGCTCTATACTGTGGCTGTATTGAAGTACCACTTCTGAAGTCTGGAGTAATAAGTGGATGAATTATTGTTCTTTTATCTCAACTTCATCTCTTTATGTATAGTTTTCATTTTTCTTGAGCGGTGTTACAGGGCTGGGGACAGAGAGTGTGTGAGAAACAGCTGTCTTGTGTTTGGGGTACAGCCCCCCTTGCAGCCATGTGAGAAATGTTCAGTGGGTAGGTGTTCTTTTTGAAATCAGGTGTATGGGGTTTTAATCGGCACCATTTTCTTTTGCAAGAAGCAGTGACTGGAACCTGCTGATAAAGCTTTTGCTTTGAGGCACAGATCCCAGAGTTCTTAAAGCCGTTTCCTGCCTTAATAAGTGAAACTAATTTTTGATGTATAACATTTATAAGCCTGTGAAACTGATAGGGCAGCTTCAGTATTTAGAAAAATGAAGCCAAAAATAAACAGATGATGAGTATAGACGGTAAAAACATGTCCTAAAAAGCAAAGGAATGTCAAAATGATGCTGTCAATATCCTATCATTATGACACAGTGAGAAAAGGTTTTTTTAAAATCAGATTCATTTAAAATCAGTGATGACTTAGGCAATATGCATAATCTAGTAGCTGTCAGTGCATCACAGAATTTTACATTCTAAAATTCTAAATGATACCACTTCACGGTTTTGGGTCTTCAGGTTTCCATGTGGTACTTGTTGCAGGTTCTTTAAGGAAAATGTTATTGCACTGCAGTAAATGTGGCTTTGGGCACTAGATAGTTTGTTGTTTTCCTTGCTTTGAAAAATACATACAAATGCTGACTTTAAAACAAAACTTCTCGGTCCAAGAGTATTCTGGGTTTTGGAGTGARGRTTAKAACCTGGATACYTCCTGCATGAGGCTGYATTTACTGATGACWGCATGTGTGGGGTCATATGTAGCTTTTGAGACTGGCTGGTGTGTTCCCCCTTCTTATTGGCATTTGCATTTCTGTTATAAAAGTGAACTGTACTTACATAATGATGCTGATATTCAGTCTAATCTCTTGGCAAACCTCACTACAAAGTATTACCCCTTGTCTCTTGTTGTCAGTTRTCAGGGTAGCAGATCTCTACCTGTAGCATCCTTGGCCATTTCCACAGCATGTTCTCTCGTGGGGTGTTCTGCTTCACTGAGAGGTGTGGTGACCCTGAAATTCTTGATTTTATTAGTTTACACACGAGTTAAGTTTTTCCTGAAAAAAAATATGGCCATGTCTGCATTAAATTATAGAGAATAATTCAAGCTTCCAGTAACTCTGCTCTTTCAGCTTGTGGCTGGGGCACCTCAGTGCTGTGATGCAATTACAGTGTCCAAGATCAGCACTGCTTTGATAAATGTCTTGAGCACCAGCATAATGCAGGTGGGTCATACTGCTCAACTTGATTCACTGTAGATCTTCCAGCACAGTTAGACTACTGAATTATTTCTTTCATACCTGCAATGCACCACTGTTAGTGTTAAATAACTAAGCATTGCAGTGTGCATGGTATAATATGCACAGTTAGTGTTTATTATTGTAATCCAGTTGCTGTCTTTGTTATCACATTCCAGGGCTTCCAGCATTGGCAGAGTCCTTCATGTTTTATAGCTGTGGTTTTTAGATGTAGACTGGCATACCTAAAGCCATTGTTTGAACATGGCATTTAAGGATGACTTATTTAACTTGAGAGATGCCAGTAGAAATGTTAGTGTTAATGTAGGAGTTACCCAGAAAATTGAGCCTTTTAGAATGAAAGTTACTGAGAGAATAAAGTTTATGTGAACACTTATCTAGGCTGAAATTACCTGATTTTTTGGTGATGCCTTGGGGTAGGGTAGATGAGATCTAATAGTAGCAGGTACTTGGATATGGAGCTGGAAACAGACACTTGGAATTATGTCAATTTTTTAATGCTTTGTAAAAATCTTTCTGGAATAGTATCTTCAGATATAATTAAATTGTTCCTACTGTGTTAGTGGGAATCCACTTAGATTTTTAAAAATAATAAATGTTGATAGATTAGAACACTGTGACTTTGCATAGCTGGATGTGTTTATCCCTTTGAGTGAGGATGGTTTGTGCAGAGATCTGGTAATTTCGCTCTGCTATRAATCAGTTTCAATTTGGAGTGATAACTGGTAAAAACCATTTTCATAATTAAATCAAATAATCTTAAAAGATTCCCCTCCACCACATGTTAAATATATTTTCCTAGCTTTTTTCCCCACAGAGAATGAGGTTTTTTTGTGTAGTGCTTTTGAGCTCAAAGCATGGTTTGGTGTCTCAAAAAGCAGAATGCAGATTTATTATGGCTCTAATACTGTGAGAACGAATCTGACTAAAGCTCCGACTTTGCATTTGTTGGTATTTTTTGTGTGAACTTCCTGATAGGTAGGTGCCACATTGTCTAAGAACACATTAGCCTGAGGACTGTAACTTGAACACGATAAAATAATCTTGACCATATTAGACTTACCTGTCAGAAGTAACTTTTAAAATATTTTGTAATTTAGTGTGCTAAATTGCTGCAGCACTTGTCAATCTCTAAAGAGCACAGCCTTTGACAGCACTTCCTAAGCATTTGGCTTAGTGTCTTCTGGCATTTTTGGGTAAGACTTAAAAAGCTGCAATTTATAGGGACACTGGTATTTAATCAAACATAAATGAAAGATCTACATTGTAATTGAAGTGAATTGGTTCTTCACTGGAATATCATCCTCATGTTAACAGCAAGATCCGTCCTGCTGTTGACTCCAAAATTTGATGCATCAGTGTTGACCATTTTCTCATGATYAAATTAGTGTCTCCTGTCTGCCAGTATATTCTWGTCATAGAAATTAGAAAGGGAAGTACACAAAGTGGGTTGTAGGTCATAACTACTGAGAACCATTCTGCAAACTGGTTTCCAGGTGAGAATCTGGGTAGRATGTGATTGATTGTGATGACGTTACTGTCAGAGATGGACAGGTGTTAGTACTTGATAACTAAATCAAGTAAATTTGGTAAATTAAAATTTCTGAGTTCTGAGCAATGTTCACAATTTCTCATAGTGTTTTTAGGTACCTGAAGTGATACACTTTTTATATGGAGTGTAGCCAAGCACAAATGAACTTGCAAGTCTTGCTTGTTGAAGAACTGCTCCCCCCTCAAAAAAAAAAAAAAAAAATAGAGGGGTTTAATCTGTGAAGGATTTCCTTTCTTACACGTAGTGGAGGTACTTCTGTATACTCCTCTCCATTGAGGTGGTTTTCTTTTAACCTTTGGAACATGGTGGGGTTATCACCTAGAATTACATTCTTATGCTCCCTTAATTATGTATATCTTTTCCTTAACAAACCTTAAAAAAAGATTTCAGATGTTACAAGTCTAATTAAAGAGACAGACAAAGCACAGTTTATACTGTAGATTTTTTCTGCAGTTCAATTAATCAGCATGTTTTCTCTTTTAATTAAAACCATTTTAGTAAATTAAAGCCCACAGCAAAACACATATATAATTTGTTTGTAATTAGCTCTTAATTGGTGGTAGTTGAAGCTTAGCACCCTTGGTTTCTTTCTTCATGATTGCCATTTTATTAGCAGCCAGTCATTAATTAATCTTTTTTTCTAATTAGCTTATAAAACTGTTGATGGCACATTATTGTAAATGTGATTTTAAGTTCAAAGCTTGTTAATAAGCTTTCTTACTTAGAAGAACAGAGATAAAGAAATTGCTGAAAACAGTACTACAGTTCTTTTTTTAAAACTGCCTTTGTTATAAGGGGGCTCTGTAAAGCATCTAACAGCTTATGGTTAATTTTTTAATGCTGTGTTTTCTCATGAATGGAAGAAGTTACTTGCATTTAAATGTTTAAGACTGGCAAAAGGCTTAATATTAGAACAGTTTACTGTCCGTGCTCCATTACTGTGTCATCCAAATATAATTTGATGTTGTAATGCACAGCATAAAAATACAACAAAGGTATTACAAAGTATTTTACAGTGGAAGTTGAGCACATCATTGAAAGGGGACAATTTTCACTGCAAAATCCACTCGGTATTCTTGTTTGCTTTATATATTTTATATACGTCAGCAATGGATAACATTCCATAACATAAAAGGAGAAAATCATTGCTAGAGGCAAGCCTGAAATAACTAGATTCATATTTGATGAGAAACTGTAACACTATATTAAAAGGCTGTTTGGCTTCTCTGCTATGATCACAGGGTATTTCARGACCTGTTTGAATATAGATGTTTTGTTGGAGCTTTTGTAGGTTTAACATTTTGTATTTCATACCTCAATATTTCTGAGCAGTTCTTGTTTCTGTCTCAGTACTTGTATCATTCAGCATTTACATTTTACAGTTCTGTCTTAAAGACGAGTCTCTGCTTTGTGATACTTAATGTTTAGTGTCTTGATTTGYGAGGAAGTTTTCTGGAAGTTACAGCAGATTCTGTTGCAACTTAATAAAAATGTTTACTCTTCTGCCTGAACTTTACATTCTATTTCAACTTCAGCCATTTCTTTGCTTGTTTTAAAAGTGTTTTATGATGCTGTGCAAGAAACACTAGAAAGGGATAGCTGACAAGGAAAAAATTAAAAATTGGATAAAAAGTAAATGAATAATGTCATATTACTAAAAAGATGAGAGGCTAATTTGTGCCGACTTTTTGCTAATTTTGTTCAAGCCTCAAAATGAGGAGCTGTCACCCGTTCTGTGTAGSACTGATGACAGTGCCAATGATCCATGAAATAAGCTGCCGCTGGCTTTGTTCTGATAAGAATGAACAAATCTGCACAATGTACGGCTCCCAGAATCTCATTTTCATACTTGCATGCAGGCTAAAAGAAATAAGCTGTTTGCAGGCTTGATTAATCAGACATTTGAGGGTTTTTTGTCTCTTTGATCTCTTTCGTCTCCTAGGTAACTTGCTTGACATTAATGTTGAGCTTGAGTAAAGACAATCAGGAATTGTAGACCAAACTGATATAAAAATTAAAGACCTTAACACTTTAAGTACTCCAGTAATGGTTCCGCTTTACTTCAGAAAACATCTGTTTTCATTTAATTAAAGAACAAAAGAGAATGGCATAAATATTTTTYGTAGAGACCTGTTATTCCATAAAAAGTTAAAGTATGATAATTGGTATTTTTGAATAAATGCCTTGAAAGTGTTCAAAAGGAAGCAAAGCTTCAGATATTTGTTACAAGGTAACAATTTCAGATGAGTAGGAAATTTTCATTTATGCTACATTAAACATCTAGAGTAAGATATTTGACATGATTATTGGTCAACTTCAAAATGGAAAGGTCTTTGCCCTGTAGAAACTAAGTTGTTTTTTAAGTTTGTCTCAAAATACACATATATATAGTGTTACAAGGATGAACCATTATATCAGCTTTACTACCCAGTATGATTTACACACTTTAAACCTTTAAAATTGAAAGGAATTTAAAAAAAAAAAATGTCGCAGTGCGTTTGCTTGAGGTTATGCAGACGCTTTTACAAATCTTCCAAGTGGCTGTAAAGATGAATGCCTCAAGGGTCTAGCCAGGGCCCTGCTTTTCCAACCAGCTAAAGCCCTTATCTTAAATCCAAGCAAAGTACCATTAATCTTTTTGAAAGACCTTTTATGGCTTTTAATATATCCCAAATTAGAACATTTTACACCCTTGGTTCCTGAAATATGGTGATAAAAAGCCTTTAGAGCTTAATTTTCCTTACTGCGTGCTCTGACCAATTTGCAGTTCTTTGTGATAATGTTTAGACACCTTAATTAAAATGCAGCAAAATATTGGATGTTCTATATGGAAAATGCTGATACTTTGACTACACAAGAAATTGTTGTATATATTTTTATTCATGCTTTTTTACTTCTTTTAAGATTGTATTTTATTGAGTTATCTGATGACCTGAAATGTTAGTGTGGGGTGTTTTTTTTTTTTTTTAAATGTAAAATCCACAGACCAAGCTTTTATGAATTTCTTTTAGGGGGAGAGCAGGGAGTGAAGATGTATGTCTGGGTTTGGGTGGGAGCAGAAGACATTTAATCTGACTGAAATGTTTGTGTGTGTTTATATGCAACATTTGTTTTYATGGCTTGAAAATTTGACTCAGTGTAGCCTAGAAACTACAACAATGCTGCAAAGTGTTTCTGCTTTTACTTYAGCATGCGTTGCAGATGATCTCATTATCCCATTTTTTCTGTACTTTTCAAAGATGGGAGAACTAATTCTCTCTTCCAAGAAATGCAGAGAATAAGATATTTCTGCAATACTTGAGTGTAGAGCTCACTTGTGTATATTTGTATGTATACAAATGCTCAATAGGCCACTATACTAGAATATATTTTGAGAAGATTGTGTTATTCATCACACAATAAAAGTTAATTTTCAAGTCTGTTAGGAGGTAAAATACCTCTAATAAAGGCATAATTCTGCTGACTGACTTCAGCCATCAGATTGCTCTATTGTTTAAGCTAATAATTACTCCTGTTTCAATTTAAAAGTAAACATTTTTGGAATATTTTAGTTGAGTTTTCTTAGGCATTTTTATTCTGCAAGTATATTAAGGTTAATAACTGTCCTTAAATATTAAGTGACAATGCAAATAAGAGAATGTTATGTTTTAGTCTCTGACCTGAGATTTGGCAGTTCAGATGTTGAGATTTGAATTACTGATAATAAAAAATGTTAATTCTCCGGGGAAAATTATGTAGGTAGTATAGAAGTTCTGAAGTAGCTGGTTGCATTATTTTGTGTATCAAGATAATTCSAAAGGTGCATACTTGTGACCTTATAACACATGCAAATAGTGGATGAGAAACTTGTCTAACATTCATTTTTTCCTTTAAAATATTATGCTTCTGAAAATATCCATTTTCCTTTTAAAACATTATGCTCAGCTCCTAACTACTGGTGTTGCCAGCATTTAGAGCCTCAAACAAAGCACGACCTGAAGTTGTGTTTGCTGCCTTTCCTTAAAGGCTGCTGCAGAAATGCTGCTTTCCTGATTCTTGAACCCTGAGAGGACCATGAGGCAGAAGAGCTTGTAGTGGTACTGGTTTTGGTTGTTTTTTGTTTGTTTTTTTTTTGCTTCATTAACAAAATGATCACCTACCTATTGTGTGTTTTATGGGACATTTATGGAGAATGTATCAGTGTATCTACACCTGAAGATGCGTTCTTGAGTTGYCTCTCATCTTAGCTGGAGAAAGCATTTTTCAGAGTAAATATTTGTCTGCATAGATGCTGCAGATTATTCGAGTTTATTACCATTAAGAATGGAACTTCAGCCAAGGTATTGCAGAGTATTCTTTCCCTTGGGTCTCCCATTCTTTGATGGTCCCATGACATTCTGGGGAAATTTAGAATATCCAGTCAGGAGCATATTTGCTAATTTCAATAGAGTCAGTGTGGATTGAAAGCAAACCTGTTTGTCCACATCAGTTTGTAACAATTTGGGATTGCTTGCTTGTCTTGGAGAGCAGCAGTGACTTTGGAGAACAAATTCCTTCATAACTCATAATGTCAAGTCTAGACAGCAACCACAAAATGTAACTACGATGAACAAGTTACGAATGCTGATTAATGTAAATAAAGTGGTCATAGTTCACAGGATCATCTTCTTTTTTACTTTACTCTTTTTTTACTTTACCCTACCTTTCCCCCATCTACTTGACATTGACTAAAAACTTAATTCTCACCGTTTGGTAAGTTTATGAAAGTWGTATTCACCTACATAGAACCTTACATGAAAAGCTGGCATATTACCACTCCTACAATCTAAAAACTTGTAATGTGGAGACTAAATGGCAGACGGACACTAAGGACAGGGCATCTTTTATTTTTGGACAGACATTAAAATATATCTAGCGGTTCTACAGAAAAATGTGGAGTGGTAGCAGCTCTTCCTGYATAAACCCATCTCTTTTGTGTGTTTTTGATCCTGGTAAGAGCTGATTCTATTGTGTTAYCAGAGTTGAGGTCACAGACTGTTCCTAATAATGGAGACTGTGTATTTGTATATGCCTGTCCATTTAAAACAAACAAACAAAAKAATCTAGCAAGCTGCTGCCCTTTGCTTTTATTTTTGAAAATGGAGGATTTGGTGAAAAGGATTGCTTGCCCCAGCTTCCTACGCCTTTTTATTTCCCTCAAGAGACATTCTTGTTTGTCTGCTCTAATAGTGCATCATCAGCCTAATATTTGGAAGATATTTTAGTATCTATTGACTTTTCAGAAACAATATCAGACCAMGTAATTTGTGAGACTTAAATTTCGTGTGAGCCATTTGCATCTAATGAGTTTTCCTTTGTTTCTTTTCATGTCTTAGCTTGGTGTGAAAATTGCCAAAGCCGCTGCTTGCCGCAACTTTGTAAAAGCCAAGCAAGAAGCAGAGGCTGCCCAAGAAGCTCAAAAGAAAAAGAAGCTTGCTTGGGGGTAAGTCATTTGAGTATGGAATTAAACATTTGTGGTTTCATTGGCACTAAGTGTATACAATGCAATCTCAGTTAAATGTTTTCTTAGTTGAAATAGGCTTGTGCTAATCTTATTTGTTTAGTTTAACCTTGTTGGGTTTTCGTGGGCTTTTTTAGGAGTGTATCAGACTTAAGTACAGAGGCTTTRTCAAAAATAAAGTGGTTGTATGGCTATGTTTGTCTCCATGTCTTTATTACAGTATTAAAAATAAGTTTTTTTATTTTTGTTGTTGTTAAGARTAACRTCRTTAAATACCTGGAACACATRTACTCATGATTCCTAATGYGKTTTTTGTGCTCTGTTTCAGCTTTGAAGCCAAGAAAAGATGGGAAACAAAAAGCAACATGGGATACATGTAATCCATCCTGTTTTCCTCGGGAGTCAAATACCTGTTGTTACTTGAAGAATTTTTGTGGGCAGCTTATTAAATCTAAACATAAAACCCCCCAAAACAAAACACAGCACATCAAATGCCTTGTATTTATCTTAATGTGTTATATTGCACTATGTTGTTTTGGCACTCTCTTATAAATATTATAGCAAAAATACTATCTAAATATCAATACTATGTTAAACATAGCATTTTTCTTCTAGATATGAAATCTRAAGATAATGCATTTCAGGATGCATTTGGAGTTTGGTAGAGARCTCTCTGAAGTTGAAATAAAATCCTTGGCCCAAATGTGTTTTGTGCTGTACTGCAATTATAATGTGTGGGTATAAGGGTAGGGTAGGATAAGTTTTCTGCTGGGGTTACACAGACTTAGTGCAGTAAGTACTGCTTTTCTGCTTGAAAGGTGGGGGAGGACACTAAATAAAGAAGAGCAAAATCAACCCATCTCTTTTAAACCAAGGGCATTTATAGCCTTAGTAAATATAAACACTAAAAAATTGTTTATCCTCCCTCTCCTGGAAGGATCTGCTACTACTTGTCATATGCTGATGCCATGTTTTGCAGAATAATTCCCATTTTTCTTTCATTCCCAAGATGACAGGTTTAAAAGTCCCAGATAAAATATATAAATACATATCTTGGAAAAATATCTGAACTCTTAYGTTGTACAGTTAACTGCACCCAAGATACAAATGCAGATTTCACTCAAAAGTCAAATGTTTTACAGATCAATTAGGTTTTGAATGTTTATGTTATAAGATTATAACAAGAATTGATGATAATGTTTCTTCAAAATTGTTCTCAGTGAAAAGTAAGTACACATTCAAAACTAATAACTTTCCTCCCTGAAGCTCTTCCATATATGTTTAGTCACCACAATGCCTGAATTGAATTGGTAATGTAAATGTCAGTTATTGTTAACCAAGATTAATATGTTTCAGGCCAAAGGTATGGTATTAGTGTAATGGTGATTTACTGTGTAAGTACTTGGGGCTAAAACAACTTGCCAACAAATAGCAATTTGAAGTTTTACGGCAGCAATTGGAAGAGTTCAGGTTTGCAGTCCAAGATGGAATAGTGCATTTTTGTTCATTAGCCCTTGGGATATTTGATTCTTTTTTTTTAACATCATATTTCTTTCGCACAGATGAGAGTTTGCAATATGGTAATCTGCAGTTAGCTGTAATTAGTTATGATGACAGAGTTGAATACAATTGCCAGGATTGTAAATTGGGGCCTAAACAGGTTTTTGCAGTATAACATCATAAATCTCACACTRTGGTTTACAAACTACATTGCTTTGCAAACTTCAGTGTGGAAGGAAGCAAGTGCTATCTCTAGTAGAGTAATTGTAAACTTAAATTGCTTGTTTGCATGTGTAAACACACAGATTACACTATGGCCCTTCGTCAGGATCTTTCTCAGTTCCAAGTGTTTCTGTCCAGATGTTATGGGCACCCTGTCGGTGATTTTTTTAGGCAACTGGAAGATGGGTGGTAGATACAGTTGACCTTTGTTGTATASTGAAAAGTAGAATGATGCTGATAATTTAGTACCAAACATCACCAGTATATCCATTAAGCTATTGAAAGTATCACTTATTAAATATGCTGGTTTTCCCCCCCATAATGCTGTTAAGAATAAGAGTATTTGTCAAATCAAGATCTTGATCTAATTGCAAGGATTGGTGTTCTTTGATATGAAAATGTGCTTTAAAAGAAACYCAAGCCCTCAAAAAGCAGCTATTGCCCACCTACCTGTAACATTTTATATTTAACCAATTAGTTTTATTTTAGGCTATTAATAATGGAACTGTTTGGGAAGTATGCAGAATATTTGCATTGGGTTACTTGTGTGACTAATTTTAAAATAGTCACATTTCAAGCCTTTTTATCTACCTAAAGTATTTGCTTATAATATTAGTTGATTTCCAGAATTATACCATGTTCAAAAATCTCAGGGAAATAAAAAAACCTAAAACAGTTTTATAGAGCTCATATATATACGTAAGAAATAAATGAATACATAACTGGGCTTTTAATAATCATCCTAAATTCCTGATCTGTTTTTAAATGTCTTGCATTGCTGACACTTCCTTTTTTTGTAGTAGTAGTTTTTGCGTATGATGTTGCTATTACAAACAAGTAAATGTACATTTTGGTTCTTGACTATTCTTGTTTAACAGTGTTAAACCAATCCAAATGCTTGTTTTAGTTAACTGAAAGCTTTTTAATCAGCTTAACTATATAATCTCTTACACTGAACTAAATTTGAGATTTAATAATAATTCTTTTAGCAAATGAAAAATTTGCAGTATCTCCTTGTCTGACTGAAATTACCGATCTAGAGGAATACATTAAAATTAGAAATTTCAGTACAAATCTGTTGTTAAGCCAAATATTTATTAGAAGTTCACTTGATGCTATCTTGAGTTGGGCAGCAGTTTAAAGGCAGCCTTGCCTGRGTGCTTCCTTCCCCTCAGAATCCTGAAAAACATAAATGCATGCACTGGTTTTGCCCCAATTTTTTTCTTCACAATTTCATATTTCATCCAGCATTAGTCCTGGAACTCTCTTGGATATCCTGRGTAGCCTTAAGACTTGAGGAGAAATTGTGTAGCTTCCCAAGTGCAGTTCTCTGGAGTAAACCAAAAACTACCTGGAAAGGGAGTGTGCTCTCACAATGACCATTGTTGTTTGAGCAAAGCTGTCTCTGGAGCATCCTGGCACAYTCAAAGCTCTCTCATTATGGGCCAGGCTTTGCCAGTCTGGGCTCTGAGCAGGGTTTGTCACTCAGGTTCTGTGCCAGGCTGAGGGTTTGCTTTGGGGGTTTCGACAGATGTGGTTGGTGTCAGGTTGGTGGCTCTGCACATTTTCACTGAGCAGTATTARTGCTCCTTGTACATTCCTTACTCCGTTTGAGTGTCACCCATTTTCATTTCTGCTCCCATCTTGTATTCTTGCAATTCTATTTTGTTTTAAGGCCTACACAAGAACTTCTTTTATCATCTCCTGTGATAAAATACAGCCAGTTTGAAGTTTGACAACAGCATACTAATACAATTACTTGTATTTCTTAAAACCACATTCCTGAGCTCCTTAACCAAAGAGTGGCTGCAGGGACAGTTTGACAGATAAAAACATATATATAGTTGTTAGAGTTTTAATAGTTTTTTGCCTGCAACCATAATCTGTATCATTATTTTTTTAGTTTAATTCCGTTGGACAAGTTTCAAAGATAAATGTGGTGTGTAATAACTCTTTGCAGCCTCTAATTTGTGAAGGAGTGTCTGTCCAGTTAATACTTGCTCATTGAAGCAAGGGGTTTTGAAATAGCTGAAGTACGAACTGTAATTACTGATGTCTGTTTCCTATTCACCTATGGCTTCTGGCATTTGATCAAAACCTGTAAKGTATTGCTTAATCTCAAAGCATTCCCCACTTTCAAAAATATTTACCTCATGAGAATTGCACAGCACTAAATGACCTTAGCAAAACCAGAGYAGAGTTTTATTTGGCATTGATCATATGTAGCTAATCCACCAACAAGTATTTTTCCTGTTATTTTTGAATGTTGGTTATTTAGATATGGATGTGTTTATAGTGTGCCTAATAATAGGGTGGGATTTTTACTTCACAAATGGGGTGGCTCAAAAGAGGAATACAAAGATTGAGCAACTTACGTGAGGGCAAGCAAAGTGGCGAGTGGAAGGAATCTCTGGTTTGCTGTTTGTCAAAGCTGAGAATAACACAGAAATCAGACTTGAACAACTGTGAGGCAGGTGCCTAAACCTCTTTGAAAGGCATTGGGAATTGGGCACCTCATTACCATCTGTCCCACTGAGAGAGTCAAAGAACTGGGATATTGAATGCAGATGTTCCGAGCATCACAAGAGTGAGTAAAAGCCCCAATCTCATTTGAGAAAAGTTGCCATCTTTCTTGTTGAAATATGCCTGCATTGCTTTGATCTGCCTCCAGCTGTGTTTATTTTACCATCAAATCTTGTCTTCCTGGTTTCTTTGTGGTTGTAACAGTTGAGAGGTTTTCTATTTCTTTACTTGGAGTCAGATCTGGAATAAAACATTTTTTTTCCCCTCAAAAAGCATAGGAKTTAAACAGATACTAAGAAATGCAAACAGCTTTATAAAAGGGGTTATACAGATTTTACATKTGATTTTGCTTGTCATGCTGTTTCTTTGCTATTGAATCATCATCCTGACTTAAATAGAATGTTCATTTCTCTTGGAGTTTCTGAGGTGTGCTGGCTGCTTGACTCACAGATGGAAGTGACATCAGGCTGGCATGAAGTGACCACAGATTGGAATGAGCGTTTATATTTCCTTGTTACGTGTCCTAATGAATCAGCCTTTGGCAGTTCTTGCTGTAACTGAGTAAAAGAGATATAAGAGAAAAGATAGATACAGAAATAAGTGTTCTYACCCAAATGAGAACTGACTGCTTTCTGGTAGCCAAAGAGGGAATTTTGTTCATCCTTTTTTCATAGCTTATCTGCAATGAACAATATATTCATGTAACCCAAACAGCACATTTAGCTGTCAAGTGAATGCAATGCTGCCTGTGGACTCTTAGCTAGTAGTTACAGTGTTTTAAAGATTTCTGTGTGGAGAAGTTGTTGCTGACCTTGTCAGRTATTTAGGGCTGAAATGCCAGTTGGCCTCTACTGGTAGAGATCATGAATTCCAAACTAGTAGCACCCTGAATTTACCAGTRCTGCTCAAAGTGAGAAAGAAAAATAATCTGCATCTTCTCTGATAGCTCTGATTCTGTCCAACCATCTGCACCTGAGATGAAAAATCATTGCATTCTTTTGTGAATTGAAAAGACTCTCAGTATAACCAAGGATCATTGAGATGGTTTTAATGTTGATTCGTTCTTCTGTGAAATTTATAAAAATACCTTTCCACAATTATATTTGAAGTATGTCACCAGCTCCTCAAACTACACCCTGTAATAGCACAGGATTCTAAGAAAGCCCTAAATAAAACTAGGTGTAATGTGCTGGTRTAAAGTGTAAACATGCAAAGAACATCAGAAAGTTGACGTATCGYGTGATTCAGCTTCTAATTACCATCAAACAATGCAGGATGGAGCTTTTATTTTTTGCAAGTTAATGAAGAGAGTGTTGAGAGCAGCCTGCTAGCAAGAGCTGTCCTCTCTGTTATCTGCTGAAGGAGTACACAAGCTGCAAAGGGGGAGAGTCAGCCAAACAGGCATTTCCAATTTGAATTCTTTCTCTTTTTAGAAATACATTTATAAAATGTCCTCTACTCTCAGCACAGCAATGCCAAGGGCCTTTCTTGCAGAAATACAGACATCACAGAATACTCTTTGTTAAAAATTACTGCCTTAGCTTCTCTTGCTATGTTGTTTGTTTGTTTGTTTAACAAACAACACTTTAAAATATGCTTAGCTTTAGGTCACTTTAATTTTTAAAGAACAGCTTTAAAGGGATTTGGGTGCACTTTGTCAAGCAACACCACCTTTTTCCCAGCACTGCGAGGCTGCTGTTTCATGCCATACCTCTAGCAGGCTTTTTAAAGATCTGTGTCACATCTCACAGCTTGGTGTGCACTGCCTGCCACTGGGGTCAGGCTCAAGGTTACATGTCTTGGGTGTGTTTGAGCAGTTGCTGCTTCCTTTCCAGTCTCTTCTTCCTAAAGGAAAAGTATCTATTTTTAAGGCAGTCTTTTTTCAGTGATCTGGTTCAGAGTATGCACAGTGCTAATAGGGCAGWGGTAGAGAATGGGTTGAGGAGTGAGAGCAAAAGGATTGAGATTCCTKTAGAASAGGAAAAAGKGTGGGAATAAATGYCYTTTACTGCTATTATCTYGGGTCATAYTGTACTCAAGGACCCTGTGCTCAGYTTTAGTCTCACAGCACTCCMACTGGAGTCACCTTCATTGTTTTGGATAGCTGATGATAATGCTGGACACTGTTGTTAAATATAATTACAGATTTGAAGCATAGAATTATCTGATGTAATTAATTATCTTCTCTGATTCAATCAACAAGCACTAGCTCTAGGAATATATTGCCAGACTCTTTCATGATGGACGTGGCACAGTTTAGCCACAGACGGATCTTTGGGGATCTTATTTTGCTGCCCTCAATCAAGAAGAGCCTTTACTCTGAAACTTGTCAAACTGGAACAAATAAGGGTGACAAAATTTGTATGAAAACAAAGGACTGGAGACATGAACCTGCATTTGCTATGGGGTGTGGATATTAGCTCCTGTTTCAATGCTGGCTGCAGAAAGGGGTATAAATCTTTAAAATCTGAAGGCAACTGTTAAGTGGAAAAAACTAAGCAGGCACTTCTTGGTGCTGCTAAACAATTTAGCACTTAAATGCTGACACAGCCTGTACAGAAAGAGCTCTCCTACATTTTAACTGCCTGCTGCTGCCTGAGCTCTTCTTCTGCATTAATTTTCATTGGTCCCAGCACTGCATGTTTTCAGAGTTCTAGTAGGTGTTTACAGATCCTCAGTGTGGGATTCCCAGTGGATTTAATGGGCTCCATCAAAAAATCTGGGCCTTAGCCCTGAGGTTTCTGAAATAATTGCTTCCTCAGAGTCTTGTGGAAGCTGAAGTGGAATGAGTTGTAGGGAAGGGAAGGTTGTGAGATGCCCAGGCTTCAAATCCTATTTCTYTGGTGCAAGGAAAAGGGTATATTGCAACAAGGGGAGGAGTGGGGAGTAACTGAGAGCAGAAAAGGCTGCAGGATCAGAGATAAARAAAGGCAAATGTCTTGTGAAAACTCTTCCAGCTCCACTGATGTCAATGGTGAGAGTTKGCCAACAAAAAGCTCGACTTCTACAAGTTGAGGGTGCATCGCTTGCTGTAATTTAGGTACAGGGCAGTATTAMACACCTTCCTCAAGGCTGCCTGGATGTTGTTTATATTTCAGCACATGAGCTGCATGAAATTCAACACAGCTACTGCTCTCATAACAGAAAAAGACCTTCCCAGAAATGTTTTTTCACTCGATGTAGAATGTTCAATGAGAGCTTATCACAACTGACACATACCTTCCATTACTGTCACATAAGATAACCMAACAACTACTGCCAGAGGCTCACCAGTCRCCACTGCCACCACTGTGAAGAGACTGGTGGGAACTGGAAAACCTCCCAAACCCCATGGAGGACACATTTTCAATGATGAAGGTCATCAACAGAGTCCCTTAGTTTAGAAGGAGGAAGTTCATGGATTTTGCAAACTGTTCAKATAATCAGTGAGAATAAATGAGAATGTTTCTGAAAATGTCTCCCTGTGGTCGTGCAATATGGAAAATAAAGCTGTACCATAACCTCGTGCCTGAGCTCCCTCTGGTGTAGACAAAACATGTGCTGTTTGCCCAGATGAGAACTAAATACTCCTGGAGTTGTATTGCCCCGTAATCAAATGCTGTTTGTTCCTGTCACACTGGCCATGCCCATGACTCCGAGTCAGGACCATTCACTCACAAGGACCCAAGTATTGGGGTGAAACACCTTTTCTTMCCCCCAAATTATAGCACAGACAGGTTAGGAAAGTTGGCCAAGGCTGTGGAGAATATGACTCACAGGATACGGAGAGCTGATCTCACATAATTGTAACCAAGCACAGGCACTCTGACATTTGACTTTTATACAGTGAAAACCTGGCTACAGCTCTTGTGATTCACACCTACCCTGCTATGAGCACCTATTTTCCACTGCTCATAACCCTCTGGTCTTACACGTTCTGCCTACATCTTGTATTGTGTGTTTCAATTGACTTAATTATTGTCCTAAGTAAACATTAACTAGAACTTTATGAGCCATCGTGACAGAGAGGATGCAAAYTTTTATTGAAATAGGTTTTGGGGAATATTTGTTAGCAATTCACTATTCTTCTTGGGTTATTTGTTGTGAAATTCATCCATTCTGATGACATTTCAAGAGCTGTGTAATCCTTGTTGCACTAATTTGCTGGTGCAATATGCCAAAGACAAAAGATTTGCTTTACCAAGATTTAGCAGATGCTTTGTTTGAATTTCCTTACACAGCCCAGTATTTCAGATGGAGCATAATGGCACTGCAAATGTTAATGCACCTCAATTGATCCTTCCAGCACTGCTCAGCAGTGCAATTCATCCTCTAAGTATAGAATCCTACTTCTAGAAAAAAAATAAGTAGAAGTGCTTAGATCACATAGACTCCATTAGAAATAGGATGTCCATCTAATAATAGAAAAAAATGTGTGAATTCATCCTGAGGATAAATGGGCACAGATCTATTGAAGCAAGCAGTCTTTTTATGTAAGTGGAGTTGCACATGTTTTCTCCAGGGATCGGTTCAGTCCACTTTGCCTTTGTAGTTTATGCTGAAATTCTTCAAGATAGGAAAAACTTGCCGAGTATTTGCATGYACTAAGTGCCTGGCATAGATCAGAGTCTTTACTTTTCACTTTTGCTAGCAGTACAGTCATTTAAAATTAAAGAAAAAAAATAAAACAAGTAATTAATCCTGTATGAATGTTCAAACATTCGGTTACTAAGAGTTATTTTCTCCCTCTAGACCTTGGACTTCCTCTGTGTATGATCCAAGTAGGCAAGTAAAAGTCCTTTCCAGGAAAATACAATTTTCAAGCACCCTGATTGTGCTATGATACTTGCTCTACCTGAATCTTTTTAGATAACAGGCATCATGCTGACTTTCATTTATTTATCTCTGATTGAAGAGCARGGGAACACAGAAGTGGAAGTCAAGGAACACGTTAGAGGTGTGTATACAGTTTGTGATAGTGAGATCAAGCAGAACTTGTGACAGGGRGAATTTACCTCGACTAGAAATTCAGCTGTACTCATAACAAGATCCTCCCTCACAAAGGAAAAAAAGAACAATCTGGAAAAAATAAATCTCCCCCATCCCCTTGAAAGGACAGTCTGATCTTGATTTTAAGGTATGGATTGGGACTCTGGATGTTTTTCCATGGTCTTCCATGTCTTCTGTCCAAGCTGGCAGGTAACCAGCCTGCTCCAGTCCCAGATCTGGGCAGCTCTGTTAGTGTGGTGCTGTGTCCACTCCATTAAACCTTCTGAGAACCCCTAAGCCTTGTTTGAAAAAAAAACTGGATTGACATTCCTCAGAAGAGCACATTTCAGGATCCAGTGCTGGCACAATTTCAGTGTGAGACCCTGGAAATAATGCTCTGAGTCAGTTTTGAGACACACAGAGCCATCTCAGAGCSCACTGCTAAACTGCTGCTGATCTTTTGAATGATCCTCCCCAGCAGCAGTCTCTGGTTTTGCCAGAGGGTGAGTGCAAAGCCGTTCAAACTGACACTGCCTCACAGGAGGCTGCCAATGAACTCCTGCATTAACCCCTCAGTACAGGCGTTCTCATTTTGATCCAATGGAGATATAATTATTTGCACAAACCAACTCAGCACTTTTAGGGAGGATCAGTCARCCCTGGGGTATGCCTCAGTGGCTGGAGTATTTCCTTAACTGTGGGAAAGGTGTCCTCCAGACTCCAGTCCAAATGGGATGCTCAAAATTCAGCTGCTACTTACAGGGAGAACCCTGGTGAGGAAGGACCTCCTATCTGGTCAGAGCAAAATACCTGGTTTTARACTTACTTGTATAATCTCAAACTGCTTTCTCCACAGTCCAGTTGTTCTGCCATGATTTAGATAAAAATCTGTGCAAGAAAGAAGGAGTATTTACTTACACAGAGAAGTAAATACTCATGCATGGAAATCCCAACTGTCAAACCCTTTTAAAATGACATCTAAGAAGACTGCTTTTTTTTTAACCAAATTTTTAATTAACATGAATTAAATTTTGGCTTTCCTCATATGGRAAGAAGGAATATAAAGGCAATTCTTGGATATCATCATACAATAAGTACCTCTAAAGAGGGATGGACATAGTTCAAAAGAGGCACGCACTTGAGAGCTCGTAGGCCATACTTCCAAATTGTATTACAAGCTGTATTTTAATTTTCTTCTCATTCTAAGACAGGAAGATCAACAAGACAGTTATTTGCAGGAGATATTGGACATAAAATCTCATTTAGAAATATTTATCTGATCTTTAACARTGGGGCTTATGGGGTTGAAGAAGTCTATGAAATGACCTATTTTTGTGGCAGAAAGGAAACGCTACCATTTGTCTTTTCTTCCCCAGGGAGGCTGTTGTCCTCCCTGCAGAGCCCAGCATGGCACAGGGAACAGCAGGAGGTGCATATATTACAGGGAGGGTGKGTGGGGTGCAGAAGCAGCCAAATTTTTTGCTTCAGCATAGCCTGGAAGCAGCTACAGAATGAGAAACAAAGGCTGTGGCTGGCCACACCTTGAGAGGACGGCAGCACCCACACAAACCATGGCAAGCTCCAGCAGTGCCTCCTCCCTGCCCCTGTACCAGAGCAGGGATGTGCTTTCCTGGCTTCCCCCRGGCTGGCTGCAGCTCTGCCATTGTAATTCTGCTGCAGTCGTGCATGCCATCGGAATTCATTTGTCATATTCCAGGAACTGGAATCCATCAAAGCGTATTCACTGGCCTTTTAATTAGTGTTAGATTAGCATTTTAAGATATGGGTAAATTCCCAAGTCTAACTTTGTTTAAAGGTGCATATTCAATACAGTAGCCAGGAAATCGTGTATTCTCATGTACTTATTACCTTAGTAATGTAATGCTGTGAGGGAAAAAGGCAGATAATACTTCCGACAAATATTAAATGTTATTTGTATAGCTACTGTCTGTGAATTTAAACAGAAAAKCGTTCCTCACACCTCGCCATGAAACACACACAAATTTCTTTTGTGGCTTTCATGTTTCATTAAAGCTTTGTATGTGGAGGAGAAGAAAATCTAAATTGCTRCTTAATTAAAGGGATACTGTCAGATTAAATACATTTTGAATAAATGAACTTTGCTTTTTACCTGGGTTGTCAGTAACACCTAGGATTATTAAAAATGAAATATTTTTTAACATCTAATATACTTCTCACCATTTATCAAGCTGGGTCTTTTCTTCTCCTTTGCTGGTGAAACTAAAACAGTCTCCTGCTTTTCCCTGTAGTCAGCTTCATTGTCTGGATCCTATTAGCTAACCCAATATTGGAGAGCTTTAGGTTGTAAATACCAAGAGGTGAAGCTTACATTGAAACTAAAAAAAAAAAAAGAAAATGTATGGCACTTTCTTTATTCCATTAAAATATTTCCCTAAAGCTGGACATAATGTAATATAGGCTCCTTTAATCACGTTTTCATCACCACACAGCATGTGCAGAGTGGGTTAAATCCTGGAAAGTGCTGAGCAGCGTGGTGTGTGTGCCTTCCCCTCTTACTGCAGGCCAAAGGTTCTACAGGTGCTCAATTGCATGGGAAGGGTCAGACATCTCTGTCATGGTGTTTGGAAACCGGAGCCCAGTCCCACACGGGGAGCAGCTGACTGGTGTGGTAAGGATTTAAATTAGGAGCAGGGCAGGATTGGAAAATATGTGGGTACATCTGACARGTGAGAATGAGAAGTGGTGTGGAGCTTCTCCAGCACCCTGGCTCTCCTACAACATCTGCGTGGTCCTGGATAGAAGGGCAGACAAAATCTTACCCAGGCAGGTGCCGGCTGCAGCTCTAGAGGAGACTGGATTCTGCATGAGTGCCTTTGTTGTTGATTTTACAGGAGCTGCAGAAGGAGGATAGAGAAGGTGTGTAGCATCGGTTAATATTATTACATTTGGAAATAATAATGCATTCAACAATCCCAGAACTCTGCAATATCAGAAAGGGCATTATTTACAAAATGGCCCTATCTATGTACACCAGTGAAAGCAGGTTTTGGAGTTTCATATTAATGCACATTAGCACCCTCATGAACCTATCTGATAATACTTATACATGGAGACTTAAGCTCCTTAAGCAATGTTCACACCTCCATGAAAAATAATACAGTTAAGTTCTCCCTTTAAATAAACTTTCTGAGCAAGTCTATTAACAGTTATCTGCTATCTGCCACAAGGGGAAACATGTAGACAGTTCTGTAGTGTCTTATAAATCTTGGGCTGCTGAGTATTAGGTAGTAAATTAAATGAGAAGCGAGAGCTCCTTTCACTGGATCCTCCTRCTTCATTTTACCACATGGGAATGTTTGAGTCCTGAGGAAACAATCTGCATCCCCAAGGGATATRTTCTTGCATTCTGAAAAATAAGGCTCCTATGTAAAAAGCATTTTAGAATGCTTYTGTAGTAAAGATTTACCATGGCCTGGGCATATAAAAGCCTGCCTTGGTGTTGTACAGGGTTGTATAATTTTAAGATGAGTGTGTGCATAGCGAGATCACTCACAAAATCTGACTTCAAATATCTGGAGATGTCCACAGGCCTCAAAAGGGAACAATAGCCTGTGGTTTGGCTCCTGCTYGAGGCTTGAGCAACTGGAGCTCGAKTCCCAGGTCAGCTATTTCCTCTGRCTGCRAGCAATTCATTTCATCATCCCCTGCTGCACAGTCCCCTCACATTTAGGGTAGTGAGGGGGCTGAAGGAATATATTCCTGGCCTTGCAATGGTGGGATCTCCACAGTGGAAGCCATATGAGTCACTTTGGGGACAGAGGTTCTGGACAAGGCCTTGGAAGCTGATGGGAAATTCTGTCTGCTATGAAACACTATCACATCATTAAAAAGCAAAATCTAAAGAAGGGCTGCCATTGTGAATAAAATCCCACAGACTTTTTGCTTTGTGTTTGATGCAATTGTATGAAATCTGACTGTTTTCAACCCATTTATTGCTGCATAAACTTTCCACAGTGGCAGTGGAATTTCATTTGAATAAAAAACCACCCTCAGAAACTGGAGGATTTGGATTCTAACCATAAAGTTAAGTTGGCTGGATTTATAATATGCCATAATCAAGTAAAAATACATAAACAGGGAATCAGACATGTACAGACAGAACAGAACATGGATAATTCCTTTTATGATTTAGCATATGGCCAGCAGCTGGCAGATCTCTGCAAAACTAAATGATAACGTAGACATCCTTTGCTGCATGTTCCTGAGTGACAATAACTGGTAGGAAGGAAAAGGCTGGTCATTCATAATCTTTATTTTATTTAGTGAGACTTTTATTTCTATTTTGAAAGGGAGAAGGAAGACATGTAAAGGCAGAAGCTTCCTGGAAAGTATAAGCCTGTATAAATGGGAAAAAATAGGCTTTTATTTTCTTTCAAAGACATAAAATTAAACAGCACTTTCCAGCATATGTTAGTATTCATAACTCTTGCAGACCATGCATCAGAGCAGAAGACTTGTGATGATTATTAGTCCTTTGTGTTGTGGTAGGTCCTAGAGATCAGGGTACTATTGTGCTGGTTGCTCATAATTAGAGATTGTGTACTCCCTGGAGTAGTGACTATCTCAATAAACAAGACAAAGGATGAGAAAAAGGAAGTGGTATTGTTCTCACTGCAYAAACAGTGCACTGAGAAACTGGAAAATTAAATGATTTGCCCAAGTTCATCCGAGAAGTCTTTGGCAGAATTTGGATGGCAAAGCTTCCTGTTTTGTTTGCTGTGTAGGTATCCAGTGGATTGCTCTCCTTCTGCAAAAGAAGGAAAATRTGGTTTTAAGTGTCAAAATCCTTTCAGATTTAAGAAAAAAAAAATCATATTGTTATCCTCTAAATCTATTATGGTCGCATGAATGTCAGGATTTTATTTTTGAAAATTTTAGTTTTCTTTTCAATTTCCMCAGTTTATTTCCATCCACCTTTCTCTTTAGGAAGAGATGAGTAGGAAAACTAAGACAGGAAAGAGTTGAGAGGCCTAGTGAGAAAAAACAATAAGTCAAAGTTCTAATTAAAACAGCACCATCTCCCCATAGTTTCCAGCTTCATTTTGAAAACTCAGAAAATTTGTCAGTATGTAAAAAAAAAGGATTCATTTAATGAGGGACAGAATTAATTTTCTCTCTTATTTCCCCATCTTTTCCACATACATGAAAGCTGTCAAAGCCAGTCTGAGATGAAGCCAGCAGAAATATCTGGCCATGAGGCTGCCAATCAGCCCAGGCCATTCAGCCCAGGACACTGCCATTGCCATGATGGTTCTACCCATTGGGGTGAACTCCAGTGCTCCCCTGCCCAAACTGGMAGGGTGGGGCAAATGTGGAATCAGGGTGGTGCTAGAGCACTTGGATGTGTGAGAAGCTGCAGATCCGGGGTAGCGTGAGGGTTTGAGAGATGAGGATTTGGGAGCAGAGGGTGTGAGATGCTGCTTGCAGCACTGGGAGCATTCCAAGAGGAATGGCTGTGATAATCTGTGATCCTGAGCTCTCATTATGGGGTTTGAAGCCCATAGTTCTGCTCTTCCCTACCTGTAGCTCAGAACCTAAAATAGGCTTCTTACAGCAATTTCCTGCCATGTCTGCACCAGTCAAAACCTGCTCTTTGGTTGCAGAGCTATCAGGAGCTTATTTCACTCTTCCAGTTCTCCATACCCATGAGGAACTCATTGTTTCTGTTTTTCAACATGAACACATGAAAGAGATGCTGGATGCACAAGGGAAGGGTCCGTTTTTCCATCCCTTGATTCATCCTCTCTCTCCTGTAGTACACTGGAGGCAAATAATATAGTTTGTTCCTTTTTGTCCTTGTTTCTTAGTGCTAGGATCACTGTGGAACGACTCCTGTGCTCATACTGAGGTCAAGGGTTTCCCCATAAAGGCAGGTTTGGGGGTCCTTGGACATCATCCTGGAATRTCCTGCGACATAAGCAAGTTTTAAATATGTTCTGGGACCTCCCRTCATTTGAATGATAATGATGTAACATTTTTATAACACTTAACAACATCAAAACCTGAAGCAAAAGCAACCAAATTAACAAAACAAAACCCTTTGCTCAAACTTAATACTTTTTTAGAACACTAAGTTGCCATAACAACTTGATGCAAAAGTCTTTGGTGGCAACTTTGTACTTGGTCCTATTGAGGCTAAAATAACCTTACTCTTGTGTTAATACTTAGCCAGYATAGTAAATACTATTGGTTACAGAAAATTAAAACTTTTAAATAGTGAAACTACTTTTACTGAAGTAAAAGAAACCTCTTAAATCTAAGTGTTTTTCTTCCTTTAAAAAAGCATAATTTGTCAGACATTAAAATAACAAAAGGTCTTTGAAAAAGGATTATGGTTTCTGATGTTTCACTACGAGAATGGATTTACTTTATATCCTACTGATGTTGTAATCTTGAATTCTGAGGTAATGTTTTAGCCTTTTCTTTTCACATAAATAAAGATTTCAATGATAGCACTTCATTTCTTCTGTAGAACTTTCCTTTATTTTTCAAACTACTCATTTTCTCTCGCTTAAACCATTTCATCAGAATAACATACAAATTGGATGCAGTGCTTATTAGGAGGAGGGGAACAGTTAGAAAGGCAAAGCATTTCAAATCAACACACTGCTGACTGTGAGGTAGATTTTAAATTAAGAATTTCCATATTCCTTATTGCTTGTATGTTTTCCTCCTCAATGTACTTAAAAAAAATTATTTTTTAAGATTTCACTGTAAAACATGAAGGTGCATTTATTAGCATGTTGTGGGRTATTTTTGTATTTTAAAGTCAGTGGAACTATCATTGCTATGGARCACAAACAATTGTTTTCCATCAGTTTCTGAATTTTAAGAATCAAAAAGCATATTTTAACATGGCAACAAAACACTTGCTAATCAGACTGACTTCATCCCTCCTTGAAAAATGGTGCTACATATCTCTTCGGGCTGCATAGGTTTTAATTAACACTAAGTGTCTTTAAAGAGTTGCAAATTCCCACCCTCTCTGAAAGGAAATCCACTCTTTGCGCACAATTGGGCCGCTTTTTGGAGTTGTTTAATATCTTATAGCAGGGTGAGTGGTGGAGACAGCAGAGCATCTTTAAAAGATAATTGTTTACTACCACGGGAACAAAAAGTGCTCAGGGAGGCTGACAAGAGATTTCCCTGCAGCAACTTCATCATTATTATTGGCTTGCTTTCCAAATGGGGACCATTCTCCTGACTCTCACCCTACAACCTGCCTTTGAAAGTATAGAAAAAGTGGTGTTTATAAACCAGATTTTTTTTTCCTTTCTTATGTATAGTGAAGTGAAGGCCAAAGCCTTTTCCGCTCCAGCAGAACCAGCAGGGAGGAAATACAAGGAGTAATTACCTTAAACAAGCAGGAGATAAAGGCAGCCGCCTCTGGAGCCGGGTGCTCGGAGGGGACGAGGGAAGGTTGAGGTGTCAGCACTCACAGCCTATGACAACGACTGAAAATCTGCCATCCCCATCCTTCTCCAGCCTTCTCCTGCGGGCAGGAATCCTGGCTGGCATGCTGCAGGACATTCGTCCCCAGAGCCAGTGCATGGCTTTKTTCAGGTGAGCGATCCCACTGATCACAAGGGTGTCCTTGAATGAGAGAAATGACAAAACATCTTGAAAATCTGTCGTGGAGAAGAAAGTTTGGATCAGTCTCTCAAAATAATTCTCTATAGAAGTTTTCAGACACTTAATTTTTGGTGTGTGTGTTGTTTTTTTTTGGTTTTTTTTTGTTTTTTTTTTCTTGAATAAGGATCAAATTGGCTTTAATTTTATATTTCAACACAAAATATTCTTCTTTTTTTCCCGTCTTCCTAGACACAGCCCCTTTGCTATGGGGAATTTGGTGGCAAAAGAAAAGCCACCAGAAAGGACCATATGAAACATTTCAGGAGAGAACAGACACAGAGAGCATTTGAGGAGCAGGCTGGGAGGTTGGACAAGGAACGTGTGGTGCTTGTGGGTTCAGTGCAGAAAGAAGAACTTTCCTTAAAAATGGTGAAGAGACCTGAGGGCACCACTGACGGCCTTCCTGCCTCCTGCACCCCCACAACAGGCTTTTTTTGGGCTTTTTTTGGGCTATCATGTCTTGTCTGTGGCCATCGCAGGTGGGATGGGGCAGCACTGGCGGTGCTGGAGGCGATGGGATCTGGATGGGCTGTCCCAATAAAAAGATTGGCTTTGGAGGCTCCCACCCCAAACAGCCAGATCTTTGTAGCCCTCTTGAGATGTGTGGCAGATTTATTTCTACTAATTTTTTAAGTACTGAGTGTATCTAGTGTACTGATTGCTCCTAATTAAAGTGAGAATAAAGAATCAAAGAGGGCATTCCTCCAATGAGTTGTTTTTGAAGAGTGACAAATTAATCCCCTTGGATATGGCTRAAGCCAGGGAAGATCTATTTATTCCTCTAACAAACTGCAGCAATTAGACGTTCAAAACTCTGCTTGCCATAGATTTTAATACCTATTTGTTCTCTTTTTGTAGGCTCAAATCCCAGGCCTTGCATCCTTCAGCCACAGGTCCTTGCAGGTAACTGGAGATGTCGGAGTGTGTTATTAATTGTCAGGATCTGTGTGTGTGGCAGTGTTATCAGGGGTTGCACAGRGACATTTAAATGCAAATTTTATTAGATTTTTCCTTAGATTCTTGTGAGCTTTGGACCAAACCCTCATTGTGGTCCTCTGCATTTTCCAGGCCCTGTTCGCTCTCACGTTTACCTGGTTTGCTTGCCCTGAACTTGCATTCTGTGAGGAAAAACTTGGTGGCTGGATGTTTTTGTACGGCTGTCTCTGCAAATACACTCTGACATTTCAAGGGGATACTTGTAATCTGCTTTAATAAGGATCAGGTGGCATTTGCCAGAGCTCATTCAGACTTTGTGGGGGCAACTTTAAATCTTCACGGGCTCAGAGCTGGGCCGATAAGGCAGAGAGGAGACTCTGACAGSCCCTTTTGCTGATGGGGGCTGGAGATAAAGAAAAGGGATATTTCCAGCTGGAATCACTTCTCCCAATCCTGGGTGAGGGATGAGGGTGGTGGGGAAGGCTTGGGAGCACATTTGTGCTGAAGGGTGTGGAGCAGAGATGGATTCAATGCTATCAGCCCCGAACAGACCCCGCGGGGCTCCTGCACCTGCCGGCCCCGCTCCTTTGTGACCCCCCGTACCCAGGGGGACAGAACCCGCTGTGCCAGAGGGTCCTTCTGCACAAAAATAATCTTCAATCCCTGCTGTTTATTCAGGCGGCTGGCAAGGGGCAGCAGCTGCCGGTGGTGGCCATGGATGTGCAGCTGGAGGCGGCCACGGTCCTGTGGGGTGAGAGTTCCTCCCCATGCTTTGTTTCTGCTGTGGGCTTTGCTGTTACCTGCTTTTTAAAAGTCTTTTCCATGAGGCTGTAGATGACCCTTGTGTTGCCCTTAAATTTTCAGCTGGCTAAATGTAATATCTTTACAAAGTTTGCTACCCCAGGGAAAGTACGGCTCTTATGCGCTCAAGGGAAGGAAGACAACAATCATGTTTCACTGCAGCCATTCATGACAAAATAACATAAAGAAAAATATTTCTGCGCTGCTCAGCTTCAGCAAAAGTGGTATTTTCACAGGCCTTTTTTTTTCTGGGATATCAGACCTTTTTTGAAAGGGAGCAGGCTGTAAATAGCTGCAAAAAATCATTGAGAGGGGGATTTTTTTACAAAGCAGAGTTTATGACACAGGATACTACATGAATGCAGACAGTTTGTTGATTTTTATATCATATAATAGAAGTTTTAAAATTGTTTTTTTGCTGTCCTCAGTTAATGACAAGCTCTAAAACTGAATTCTGTAATGAAATTCTAGAGCTAGGAGAGTCATGATAGCTTGAGTTGAGGCTATATTCTACTCAGTGCTGTTGGAAAAGTCTTGGGGCCAAATCTGAAATATTCAGCCCAGGAAACCAAGGTAAATGGTGAGGTCAGGCTGGTGTGGTTGTGCTTCTTTGATGTCATGGAGTGCACAAAAGGGAGATTGAGAGGTCAGAAGGGAAGGAAACTGGTTTTCAAGCCCAAAGAACCAGTGAGGCACAGATGGAAGGCCTGGTGGTGTTACTGGGGGAGTGTCAGAGACCATGGGGGCAGCCAGATGGTGAAAGACACACTGCTGGGAAACATAAACACTTGTTCTTGTTCCATACTTAAAGGAAGTAATTTCCAAGACTTCTGGAAGCAGATTTTTAAGTAAAACATCAGATATCCAAACATGCCATGTAATCTTGGAGGCAGAGAGTGCTGCGATCCCTGAATCCAAGGCTGCACAGAACCAACTCTCATCTCTTCTTTGACTTCTCACTTTCACTATCCGAGCCCACATCGATTTTCACCCAGATATCATATAGACAGGGTTGCACAAATCAAGATATTTCTTTGCTTCTTTCRACTCCTTCCCACCTGTGGCTGCTGTGGTTCACACTGGCCCAGCCTTTCYGTCGGCACAAACCCTCGCTGCTGCAGAACAGGGCTCGACTGCAGTGCARGCACTTATCACTTTATTTTCTCCTATGAGCACAGAGTGGGAATGTCTCATCTGGCGTGTTGAACYCAGATCTAAGTGCTAAAATGTTTGCTGCTTCCAACCTGCCCAGCAGGATGCTCTGAGCAAAAGAGAGAGTTGTGAGCCTGCTGCTGATGGAGCCATCCACCTCACAGGGCTCACGGGAAACCACACGGGATCTYAAACGTTAGGCTTTTAATTATTTTAGGGGACTTGTTCCACAAGTATACTTCAGATGGTTTCCCATTAACGTTTGACAACATCTCAGCAAYTGAAATGTATTTAGTGAGATTGCAGCGTTTAGATTGCGGTCTGAGAACTTCTGATCAAATTCTGCTTTCCCTAATTAATGCATTCTGGCTCCTCCTTAACGACATCCATTTCAACAAATAATTTCTGTTCTTGTCTAATGATATGCACGATTCTTGGCACTAGAGTACAGATAAATACATATAGGTTTTTCCTATTCTAGAGGGAAAATCCATATGCTCTGGATAATGAAGGTTAAGTGACAATTTTTCTTTACAACCACTCATGTCTTACAGTCTGTGAACTGAAAACTGGATTAACCTTTAATTACCCCCCATGATCTCTCAACCCTGAAACAACATTACCACTCCTCCTAGTGTTATTTGCATATAGCATTTAATGAGAGAAACATCTGTTTGCATATTTCATATCATTAATATTATGCAGATGAAGTGAGTTTTCCTGTTGCAATGGGCAATTGTGCAGAAATCTCCTTTTTTCTCATTTTTGGTTTATTTTCCTCCTCCAAACAATTTGCTGTGACRTGTATTAATTAGAAAAAGAGCTGCCTGGTGCCACTAGCCTTGCATATATAATGCATAGGTGCTATGTGATCTGAATGGCAGCAAGGCAATATCCTGATGAATTTACAAAATACTCAATACCTTGATGTTATTGGCAAACCTGTTGATATAGTCTGAGGCAAAGGTACTCTTTTAATAAAATGTGTTACTATGAAAATTAAATTAATACAAGTAAGATTGTTTAGAGGGTTGGTTTTGTTTTGTTTTTTTTTCTAATGACTTTATTTATAAAAAATTGTTCTGTCTAATAAGATAAAACCTAGTCCTTAGGTACCTGATCCGACAGGCATTTGATTGACTGGAATCTAGGTTCAAATGCTCTCTGTGTCTGTTCTCTCCTGAAATGTTTCATATGGCCTTACAATTAAATCTTTACTCTTTATGAAGACAAGGCCATTGAAAACTTGTGAGCCACTGCTTGTGGTGAGTGCACAACTTGAGGTCTGGGAGAAGCTCCTAGCTTTTTTGAGAAATAAGGAGAATTTTCCATTTTGTTTAGCTTGAACTCATTTTCTTGAAGGTGTTTCTAAGAAGAGTTTAAGCTATTGTTAATATTAAAAAAAAAAAAGGGGTGGGGGAAGTGGAGATTGAACTGTGGACAATAATTATAGGGGGAAACAGGATATTGATTTCTAGTTTGCTACTTAAAAATCCCTAAGTCCCAGGTGCCACAATTTGCTGGCATGTTTAGCCAGCCCAAGATGTGTCACATCTTGGATGTAGTCCCAGAGTAAACAGGGCACATTATCTTTAAAATCTTTAAAACTTTTACAAGCAAAACTGGGGATTTGACTSAACATTGTCCTGTGCTGGTTTTGCCATTTTCTGAGGGAATTTCTACTAATTCGAAAGCAGAAATTATTTCCTGCAGAGAGCTCTGCAGAATGTTTTTCATAGGCCCTAAATTTGCCTAACTCATCACAAATTGTTTAAATTGTCCTTTTGTRCTGCTGAGCCAATGCCAGTGACTACTGAAAGTTCACAAAACTTCTTTTGCCAGACTTTTATCTGGATAAAGGCAAGTCTGGAGCAGCCTGGAATTCTCTTCATTGACTAAAATGACACCTGAGCCATATTTATCTCACAAACTGTTCCTTTTTTTTGGAGAGAACTGAGTCAGTTTCTGTGGGACATGGGCTTCCTACAAATTACTTGGACTAGAGTGCAAAAACAAACCAGTTTTCACATTTAGAAGTAACTTCTATGTGGAGACGACTCATGGTCCAGATCRTCAAAGGTTGGCAAACTTTCAGTGAGGAATAAAATAGAAATTAGAATACGTACAGGCTTATGTGCATACCAAAAAGTCATCATGTTATGGGAAAATGGGATTACTCTGTAAAATGTGTGTTTATATCAGGATGACTTCTTTCAAAAAAATTTGTGGTCCTCCATGCCTCAGGAGTTTGGGCTTAGCTGTGCCCACCTATTCTCAAAATAAAAGAGATACCATAGATAATACATACCCTGTGACTCAATAAAGATTAAATATGACCAAAAAGTGTCATTTTTCCCCTTGATTGTGCTGCAAAATAATAATATGCTTCACTTCTAATTAATGACATCAATTTTATAGGAGAAATTTGAGGGATGCTGCTTTCCCTGTTGGGAATCATTTTCATGATCAGTTACATGCTTTGTGAGAACATATGTTCATTTAAAGCAGATTTTCATAGTTTAGGAGTTGCTTTTAATAAATAAAGTTTGTTTATCTAAAGGTCTGACTTGCAGGTAGGATTACAGTGGTTTGTACATCAGTCATTGTTTTGGCATCTACCGGGCCTTTTATGCAAAAAAACCCAAAAATCCTTAATGTATGCAAACTGTTGTGCATGCAAATTATAGCCCTGTTTGTGGAATTGAGGCATGCAAAGGAGCACAATGCTTCCCACATGGAATTGCTCCTGCTTTGCAAATCATCTGATCACTCCTGAACACCTACAGTGCATGGACCAGCTTGTGGAGCCAAGTCATTGCTCTGGAATTTAGATTCATTTGGGTAAACAGATTGTGCCAGTGGCAATCAAGATTTATGTTGGCATAAAACTTCCTTTCATAATTCTTTTCATTTTGGGAGCTGCTATGCCCAAGGAAGGAATATTTTCCATGGTCGCMCAGAGACCTGGAGAATTAAATGAAATTTGGGGCAAGGTCATGAGAAAACTTGACASAATTTGGGAATAAGTGTATTGCTATTCGTAATACAAAGTTGTGTTTTGTATTTCAGCTACACAAGTAAAATTCAAATTGCCAAAAAAATTTGGATAAAGATTTTAGCCTATCATGACAAGCTTTTTTTTTATGTGATATTATTTAGATTTGTCAGATATAAAGCAGATGGTCTTAATTCACAACAGTGTATATTTAATGGGTGACGACTATTGGGACCCCTGGAGAGAATTTAGGAAAGCAAAGGGGGATTTCTTAAAATTTGTAACAAACTTTTCGTGCATCTCAAGGCACTGACACTTCCAAGGCAGGGATCCTTCCAACCCCTGACTACAATCCAGTGGCTTCTCAAGTGAAGTAAAAGTTGTTGATTGAGCTAGTTAAGAAATAATCCCYTTGATTGTTCAAGGGCTTTTGTCAACACAAGGTCAAATAAATTTTTGTTGGCGTGGCTCTATTTTCACACATTGCGACCAAGAAAAACAAAACCTGCAAGCAGTGGCTCAGCACTGGCAAAACAATTCCTGCTAAAATCAGCAGCCTCTGTGCCAGAATTTAACTGAACACTGGGTGYTTTTAGTGGGTTTTTGTTGGCATTTGATACATGGGTGCACTCTCATGCCAATGCATGAACACATTTTCTTCGGAGAAGTGATATCATAGCAATATCTGCACTTTAACGTGAATGGCATTGTTTTGGAATTGGTGAAATATTTCTCCAATGAAACACTTTTTTTACTTTGCTGTGCAGCTGTTKGCCTGAAAAGCTTATCTCCATGAAGTAGCTCTGTTTGCATGTGCGTAGAGAAAATCACTGAACAAGAAAAACAAGAATAATATTGTGTCGTAACYGAGTTTAAATGCAGTGCAATTTGTGTTAATAGTGGCTTTTATATGCCCTATTATATAGTAAATTAAATTATATCTTTATTCTTGTATCTAAGATAAACAGTAAGTATGTAATATATCAGTAATAGAAAAACTCTTGGCATTTAGAAAAGAATTGAGCTTTAATGTAAGGACGTTTTTATACCTCAGTAATAAATTAACATTTCAAAAGTACTTTAGCCTGCTGAGATGGATCATTCTATGAGTATGGGTAACACCATGGACTCCAATAATTAGTGTAAATTGCCTTTGAATAATACAGAGCTGGGAACAACTTTCAGTGCTTAATGCCCCTTGCAGTACATGATGAAGAGTCCTTAATGGAGCTTGGAAAAACAAGTAATACCTATAAATCAAAGAAGAAAAGCCGTTTTTGATGCATTTGTCTGAGAGTGTGAGTTTTAAACCAAATTGTTAACACTCCTCCCTGCTGAGGGTCATGGATTAGCTAGGGTGGGAGTTTCTTATAGGATCTTTCACACTAACCAGCAGAGGTAGGGGGTTTCAAATACAAGTGTTTTCTTAACCCTAATCCCTGCCTCCCTGACCAGTAGAGCTCTGAATTTCTCTCTAATTAGGTGGAGAATTAGTAGGTGGATAAATGTGTTAGTGGATGAGGATGAAGTGATTAACTTGCCCCAGACTATGATAGTGAGTTCAAGGCGCTACTGAATTCATTTTGTTTCTAATAACTTTCTCCCTATATTCTGGCTGCACCACGGCAGAAGACTTGCATTTATATCTGTAATCTTACAGCTGTATATTMTCTTGCCTCATTCCCAGGGCTTTATCTGCTATATTTAAACAGCAGTGCAGTATATTTCCCAATGTGCTGGCTCACATTTATGTGTACTATTTAATTAGCTCAACAGTTTTGTAACTTAATTTAGATATATTTATGTTACAGTAAGGCTGTCTGTGTGAGGAAATGCGWATTTTATCACCAGATAATGAGACTGGAATACTTTCTCTGAGTRTTTTCTAACTGTACAAACAAGTATYTGCTACCTTGCTGTTGCTGCCTGCTTGCTGCMCTTTGTTCAGTGTGTGGGGCTCTGCTGGCGCTGAGGAAACACAATTTCACAGCGCTGTAGCCAGATGTGACTCTGCTAAACTGGAGCGGTGACATTTTCTGTCTCTGAAGATGTGCCCGTGTGACTAAGCAGGGAAGGGYTTATCCTGGGCAGGATCTGCTCCCTGCAGACTCTGGCTTCATCTTGGAAGTTTGGTGTGAACTTCTGCCCTTTCACAGCCATGCTGAATCATCCACTTCCAGCTTACTTTTCRTTCTTACTCACGGCTTCAACAGCGTCTCAGCCACCCCAGCATRTTCCTGTCCTGGGGTCTGCTCAGACCTGCCAATTCACTTGGCCCCAAAGAATGAAGTGTGCTACTTGCAAAACAAGAAAACCCAGCAGGAAAGAGACAAGATTCCCAAACTGGCTCAATGTTGTGACTCAGCCAGGCTGGGATCTGAGAAAACCTTTCTTGGAATAAAAGTGAGTTTTTCAGGTGTRTTCTGAACAAAGAAGGGTGCTAGAAGGTGCCACAGATAGGAGTAGATCATAAATGTGCACTTTTTTGCGAAAACAGTCTGACATCTACAAGTCACAGCACTGGATGCTGACCTTAACTAGYTACTAAAATTGTTTGGTATCTTTCAGAAAAGATCTGGTGCTTCACAGCGTACAAATTGAAGGGAAGTCAAAGTGCCTTGTGGAAATACCARCCACTGTTGGTATTGTTTGTATTAGTTAACCACTACTGTATTTTATTAATTAACCACTGCTTGATTGGTTAACTAATCAAAAATAGAGGCTGTAGGATATACCAAAAAATCCTTCAGGTCTGCCCAGGGGAAGTAAAGCCTCAGCTGAAGTAAAATGTTTAGACACACCACACTTCAAAAAAAGGTGGGCAGGGAGAAAGGGAGCATGAATGATCCGAAGCCCAGAAAAAAAAAAAAAAAAAAGAAAAAAAAAGTGGGTAAAGAAGTAATATTGGAAGAAAAGGGAAAAGGGAAAGGGAAAGGTCCCGTGTTAGTGTGAGAGGGCAGGCCAGGCTGGGCGAGGGGCTCTGCGGGTCAGCCAGGGTAGCTCGGCTTGCATGATTGAGTCATTAGCCAGGGCATTGTGTGTGCAGCCAGGAACTGAGGCAGGCAGGAAATTTAAAGGGAAGTATATTTTCTATGCAGAGCAATCAAAGTCGATTTCACCCTTATCTCAGTTGTTTGCTCCAGTGAGCATCGAATGCCTGAGGAGAGCACGGTTGCTGAGGAATCTGAGGTTCAGAGGGCGCATGGGGTGGTGCCAAGGTTAGCAGGAACAGCGCTGTGACTGCCAGGCACAGCCTGTCCAGGTGCTGGGTGCTTCTCCTCCCTAAGCCAAAGGATCTGGGCACTGCACCTCAAGGTTAAACTTTAGAGTCAGACCCACTTACCTCAATCCCAGMGCTCTGCAGAATCCCTGGGCCACCAAAGATCCAGGAAATATCAAAAGCAGCAWAAGCTCCTGAGAACTTAGCAACAAATCTTATGTTGAATGGGCTGCTCTTCTTTTGTGCTTCTATTTCCTCCTATCCCTTTTGCCYTTAGAAGCCTCTGCCTAAATGTCTCACTGATAAAACTCAAAGGGATGCATTTGGAAAGTAAAACGCTGGGGGGTTTTAATGTGTTTATGGTGGTGGTTTGCAAATGGTGCTGTGGGAGTTTCGAGTGGCAGAAAATGGTCGGAGTTGTGAGGAGCCAATGCACAACTCCTAGGACAGGAAAAATGCTTATTTTAGGCAATGACTTGAAGGCTCTACACGCTCAGCAGGTGAAACCTGTGCATCAGTTTAGGTTCAGGGTCAGCCCTCAAGAGRGTACTTCCCTTGCCCCAGCTTCCCCAGGTGGAAGGATTGTCTTTCTAATGTTCAACTGCATCCCATAGAGCACATAAAAAGTCACCCTTCATTAGCCAGGATTATGTTGTCTCTTGATCTTATCAGGTTTTGCTCTGCAAACTGCAGAAGAATGCAGCCTGATGTATGCAGCAAGCCAGGAATCTCCACTGGCAGCAAGAATTTCACTGGCAAGAATCTCTCTGAAGTGACTCCACAGAGCTTATCTTCAGTTTTTAACAGGGATACAGCTTCATTAAAACACTGGGAGCCAGAGTTTTGCTGGAAAGATACTATTTTCTTCATTAAAAAATGAAAACAGGGCTTCTATTTTCTTTTCTAACTGGCTAGCCTACCCCTTGAAATAATTTTATATATTTAAATGGACGAGGATGTAAATTGTACTGCCAAACTATTAAAGCCAATGGCACACATTATAATATGCTGTATTAGGAAGATAGCTCTGGCCAGTAACTCTTAAGCCTAAATGAGTTTCTCCTAAGAGGAGAACAGCTGCTTAAAGTACATATATTTAAAATTAAATTTCTTTATTACAAGTTACTTAGCGTATTTTGGACTTATATGTTCTCTAGCTTAAATCTTCTTCTTCTTTTTTGTTTTTTTTAATTGCAGAAAGCTGTGGAAAAATAATCGGAAACTCGGTTAGCATTACAAATTGAAAATCAGAAATTATAGGGATGTTTTTTCAGGTTCTCAAGCCACATAGGTATATTAACCCTCATTAGTCATTTTGTGGCAGTGAGAGATTTGAAAACAGAATTCCATTACGGTATTTRTGGTCAAAATCTGATATGATCAAATAATAGGTTTCCCAATAGAAATGTCTATGTGCCATGTAGTAAACTTGATAATTGTAAGAATACATTTAATGCAGTAGAACTGAATACCGAACCAGGAGATTAACATTTCTGTTATATAATTACAAGTTCAAGTTCAGCTTCTTATCATACTACAGTAAGTATAGAAAGTAGAAGTGATCCTCTTTAATTTGTAATTATTTAACTGAAATAGAATGTCTCCCAGTCTTATTCTTACTCTTCTACACTGAAGACATTGGTATGCAGAAACCATGCACCAAGGAATAGTACACTATCAGAGTAGGACATGTTTGAGTATTCTTTAAAACCAACTAAGAGAAGTTAATCTCATTGAACTTCTTTTTATTCAACAAAAGAGTTAGATGTTTCCAAGTCTAATGTGACTATAATGTTCATTAAATGGACTTCTTTACACCTTTAAATGGATTAACTGTACATCTTCACATTCTAATTATTATACATGTCGCTCACAAATCRCAGATCAAATTCAAAGCACTAAAGAGTCTCTGTTTATGAGCATTAGGAAAGCAGATACAGTGAGAATTGAGTGTGATTTTTATCTGGGTCATATGAAAGAATRAGTGTCATCCATATTAAAGTGCAGAAATGTGTGTACCTTCACTTGTTGAGTTTTCCTTCAACTCTGGTCTGGTGAGGGCTTTCTTTGAAAAGTTAAACCACAGACTACTTTGGCATCTCCACTCCCTCATTTGTCCAGGATCCAAGATGATCCCTGACTAAGATGATCCTTGAAGCTGTGTTGTTTATAATTTTCAGACAATAGCTGTCAGTCAGATAAAGGATGATGCACAATTTTACCAGCATGGGAATAACTATGACTTAGTTTCTTATCTGAAGTTAGGTTTTCTAATAAGAAGATACTGAGAGTATTTTTACTGATCAGATTTTAGAAGGCAGCCTGGTGCTTAACTCCCAGGTGCAGTCAAGCCTAAACTGTCTAAAAAGAGCCTTAATCTATGTTTTTGCCACATGAAAATTGTTTTCAAYCCACAGAAGTCAGTGGAGCTGTGCCAGGTTACGTTGGCTTGGCTATCAGAGTGGATAGTTAGCTGTGAAAGCAGCTTCACTCTCAGTGAGAGCTTATCAAAAGGTTTGGGAACGTGGTATAACAGTGTGGTCCTGTGTGAAGATATTACATCTGTAGTGGGAGCAAAAGTCAGATGTTTGCCCAAATTTTCTCATGCTTTCATCTGTAGAAGAAAAAAAGGTCCTCAAAGTAATATTGGAGATGTTTGCAGCATGATCTTAGGATGTTACAATGATGGGCAACAACAATAAAAGTTACATATATTCCACAAATATGTTAAGTATGCAATACATTTCCAGTGAATCCTGACATGGCAGAAATATCCTCATTTCTTACAGACATGTGCTGGCAGCAGTTGCAAGTCAGTTTGTGTTTATAATGTGACACCAGAAATATTTTCCTTTTTCTCTTAATTTTCAGAATCCTGGATATTCCTGTCACAGGAATATCTTCCTCTCCAAAGAGCGTGCAGATTTCTGGAGTAGACTGAGTTTGGATATGTAATTATCAACTTCAAATTCTCAACTTGAAGACCATCAGTTCCCTGGCCGGGTTCACAGGTTTTTTTTTTTGTTTGTTTGTTTGTTTGGTTTTTTTTTTGTTGTTTGTTTGGGGTTTTTTTTGG
>NW_026623948.1:38719-46420 GCF_030028575.1 Malurus melanocephalus
ATGAGAAGATGGAAAGTGATGAGCCTCTGTGTGCCTGTGGGTTTGACTTTTCTCCTGTGTTTGGACAATACAGATCTGATTTCAGTTCATCATCTGGAAGCTGCTGTGAAGCAGATCCCAGAAATGTGAAATKCAGCCCCAGCAGCACGACTGTGCATCCCTCTGTGTGCCAGTCACAGCCACAGACCACAGTGTTTGGGTGTTCAGACTTCAATGAGCAAACACACCAAAATGGGGGATTTTGGATACAAGGGGCAGTTGTTTATCCCTTGCACACATACCTAGGATAGCTACATCCAGTTGACAGAAATGTGCCATTATATTTCAGTCTGAAACTTAGGGCTGGAAGCAGGCTTTTAGAATCTTGCCTTGCCAGGCTGCCTGCTTCTGTTCCATTCTCTCCTGTGCAACAGCACTTCAGTTCATAAAATAAACAACTACTGCAGCTCTCTGCACATTAGGCTCCCCTGAGCACAGATATTTTCATGTTTTCTGCAGCGATTTTAAATAAATGTTTGCTCTGCTTTCCACATGTGCCTTTGTGTCCCGAGTGCCGGTGGCAGGTATGTAGGGTAGGATGAGAACCAGGTGTTCCCCACAATTATTTACTTCTTTRCAGACACGGGGGCTGCAACATCCGCTGGAGCAGTTTGACAGTGATTTACCTGCTGCTGCCAGCTGCTCTCTGCTTGTGGGGGCTGAGCTGCTCAAACCTCAGCTCCTTGGTTTGAGATCAGCATTTGGAGGCCCTGCTCTGTCATTTTGGTGAGAACCACACAGCTCTGAACTTCTCCCAATGTCTAAATCTATTGCAATGACTTAGCTGATAAGGTTTCCAAGAAGTTTTCTTGCCTGTGGTCTGAAGATGCATCTTCTAAACCGTTCCATAAACATTTTCCATAAGCTTCCACTGTAGGAGTTCATCTCACCTGAGACAAGTGTCTCACCAAGGTACAGCAACACACCTGTGTGGAACATTTTACTTCAGCAAAAATGATCTTCCCACAGGTAAACTTTGTGAATAGCAACATATTGTTTCTTTGAAAGTGTTAGTTGTAATGGCAACAGGATAAAGTATCACAAAGCTTTGTGAGCTGGATCTTGATGAAGGGCAGAAAGTATTTTTAGTTTCACTGCTRTATATATGAGCAAATGTCTGGATACAATTCCAACCTGCTGGCTGTTCCCTTGACACCTTAGCTGAGGGAAATCCAATTCTTGCTCACTGTGCTCCTACAGATGCATGGTGTGTGGCTGGGGACTGGTGTAATTGCAGTGGATTGGATTTTAAATGCATGGGGTTTTGGCAGGGAAGCAGCAGCACAAGGAATTAATTTTTTAGTGCTCTTGYTCTGTTTCACTCTGCCATGTTTTTTTGACTATATCCACTTTGGAGCAAGTGGGTTTTAATTCAGTTTTTCTCGTATTTTTTTAAAGGATTTCTTTAAAAKAAAATCCCAAAAAGCCAAAAATCAACTGCTGCCTACAGCAAAGTTTCCTGCTAAGATGAACCAGTTTACATAAAATTACCTGTGTTTCTAAGTCTGCAGTCCCATTTTCTATTCTTTTTCCATGTGATGCATTTTTTTTTTACATACCTAAGTAAGCAAAGAGATTCTCAGGTGAAGGTGTTGTTTTTCTCTCTGCAAGTAAGGACAGGGGTCTTGAGCAGTCCAGGAAAGTGGAACCTCTATTGACAGAGGAAGTCTCTTCCAGAGATCAAGATGTAGGGAAATAGYAGAAGGCCTAGAGAAACCCAGGAGAGATTTAGTTTAAAATATAATCTATGGAAAATTATGGGCTATGGTTTTTTTCCCCCCTATTGAATCTGAATTTTCCATGATAAATGTGTAGGATTTTGGGGTTTATGTTTTACTAAGAGCATGGAAAGGATGTTCACCCTTCAGACAAGAATTTTCAGTCCTAATTTTGTGCATSTGGCAAAATCTGGAGAATCTGAAGCACTTTTTGGAGAGAAAGAAGGTCCCTTTTCCTGTGAACTCTCAGTGATTCAGGCTCTGGAGCCTCGTGCTGTCAGGTAACTTAGATTGTCATCCTCATCTTTTTCCCTTTCCAAAGACCTTTGACCTGCCCAGGTTTGCTCAGTGCTCACATCCCCTTACTCAGGGAGAACAAATTGTAGAGGATACTCAGAGAAGTTTCTTTGCTGTTCACGGTCCCATGTGTTTTAATGAGTTAAATGAATGTCAATATAAGATTCTTATCTCTAGAATATGCATCCTGGAGCAATGTATAGGAATAGTCTGTTTTCTTCCCTATACAAATCCTGCCTTAAAAACGTAAGTCCCAGGTCACTTCTGCCCTACAGGATTCTGGCCCTGCCCCTGGCCCTGTTAACCCAGGGAGTATCTTTATGATCAAAATTCAAATAGWGTTGCACCAATTGTTAAATCACTTGGATCCTACACTTGTAACTGATCTCAGCAGAGATGGCAATTCAATTAATATTGCATTGGACTACCCACAAGACTATTCTAGCACAGAGCTGATGCTCCAAGTCAAGCCTGGGCTTGCTGTCTGCTACCTGGCAAAGYTGAAAAAAAGATGAATACTAAATGTAAGGTATCTCCATTAACTCTTTCTTTCCCTGAAGGTGTGTTCAAAGAGTTTGAGTGCTGGGAGGCCTGCTTGCAATCTCAGTGAATATTTCATTCTGACTCAGCACTRGATGTGTTAAAGCTGTTTGTGGAGCAGAGACACCTTAAATCATTAYCCACTCTGGCAAATTTTGATCTTGTGTTGAGTTTTTATAYATTTYMMCYKRWKKTTYCYYMWTKRAARKKGGGGGAAAAAGAGAAAAACACTTTTCTGCTGGGATCTTTAATACCAACTAATAAAAATAAAGTTTCTTCSAGCAGTGCAGGTGGAGAATAGGCAGAGTGTCAAGGACAACTGAGGGAGAAGAGGACTTTTTCCTCTTTGGTAGTTACAGAAGGTCTCAAAATATTTGGCATTCCTGAGCCACCTGCTCCTGCTRGGGCTGGGAAGTTGTTTCATCCACTGTACTGATTGTACAGGACCTAAGGGTARCAACTAAACACAGAACATTTTCTTCTGTTGTCTGACAAGCAAGGGAACAACCAGTTCTCCATTTGTAAACAACAGACAGTGGATCTCAAATAAATTTTTCTCTCTTGCTGACAAAACCTAGGTTTTATGAGTTTGTCTTACAGCTGCTAATCTCAGATTTCTCACCATGTGACATCAGTTCTCCCACTGGCCTGCAAGGCAAAAGAAAAGCTGGAAATTAGTGTGAACATTTCTGGTTTAGAAGACAGGCAACAAACAAGGAAATCTTGATTACTCTTTCCTTAATTATTAGACAGAAATGAAACTATTTTTAAAGAGAACTATTATTATGGTTCTTTTCCAAGATAATCTGGTTCCTAACATACTTTATTCTTGTTTTTTAACTCTGAATGAGGAGTGTTGAAAATCCTGTGAATCTTGGCTTCTGTGATCTCTCCAACACAGTGACTGGTTGGACACAAGTTGCTGGTTTTTTTTTTTTTTTTTTCTTCCATTTTCTGTATCAGGTGGGCAGCCTTCTAGCTGTTTTGTCAACAGTGCATTTTTCTATTTTCAATAGGGATTTACATGTTGATATGCTAATTGCCTTGACAAAATGTTTTATCATTTSGTTTCCACTCCAAAATGGCAGAAAAGTCATCTCTCCTGCCAGAGGAACTTCCCAATCATGATAGACTTTTTTTTTCAGGCGATAAGATTTGATAAAGTCTTGGGATGACTCTTTAGAATTTCTTTTGAGTCCTGAATTTTTGGAATAAAGCAGTAGAAATTTTTACTCTCTGCTGGACCAGTGTCATAATGAGCTGAATGGCAGATGAGCAAGGGAGCTGTGATTCAGTTAATTTTGGTGTGTTTCTTTAAAAAGGCTAGTACAACTGATAGACACAATTACAAGGGACTCTAATTTAAAAGTTATTTAAAASGTTTGGGTGAAGGCTTTGATTTACTTGTTAATTACTTTCCTGTTTTTTATTGAGCATGAAACAGTCAGTGCAAGCCTAGTGACTCATGGATGCCTTCAAAAAGCTTCAGGCTCAGTTTCAGAGCTTTATAGCAGCTTCCCCTGAGTCTGTGCTTGTTGACTTGTTGGGGTTTCATGASTTTTTGGAAGGCACCCAGAAGATTCCAAGTTCCCCCATGAGTTTGCAGTATATTTTCTAAAGAACCTATTGATACCAGTAGGTATCCAAAGACCTTTTATCAAATCTGCCTTCTAAGCAGGGTCAGGAAATCAAGAAGCTGCGTTTGTCTAACTATAATGGAGAGCTCTGGCTAGARGTTTTATCCTGAGGAATAAAATCAAGGTTTTGTCAGTGTACCCCATGATGTTACAGCTGCTGACAGTATTTTGAGTTTCAAAAGTGAGGAACACATTCCACTTCTTTACCTTATTGTGTGCAACGTGTCAGTTTTTGAAAATATGGTTTTATTGGTGGGATATGGGAGCATTGAGAGTTTCCAGAGATTTTGGCCCATTTAGCAGATGCTGGGTATACAATCACTGCCATGGAGATGTGAATCCAATTGCAAAAAAAAAAGGAAAATTGTATCTCCAGTTTCGTACCTGAGACACAAAGAGATGAAGGAATATGGAACAGGATCTGCTGCTCCTCAAGTGTGTAACTTCAGCCCAAAGAGCATCTTTTACCAATTTGAGAGTCCTGTAGGAGCTGGATAACTCCCAAGGCTGTCTGTAGTCCATGTTCAGAGTAAACACACAGAGATGTGGTGTGCAGGAATAAGCAATACCATTCCTTGATGAGACAGCCTTTGTTAGATGGCAGGTCTGGATGGCACACAGAAAATTATGGAGCACATTCACTTACAGACAGGAAATTGGTCTTGCTGGGGGCTCAGGGCTTGATTTATGGTGCCCCTGAGTCAGGGTTCCTAATTGTTACTGAAACAGCTCCTGGGATGGGCTGAGGTGGGGGAACAGTGCTTAAGAGCCAGAGGCACAGGAGAGTTGTGGTGTGCCCACCCTGCCCCTGACAATCCCAGAGCATCCATCCCCTCTCTGATCCAGACCCTCCTCACTGGGCAGAGAATGGGCACAGCAGATCTACTGACCACAGGGAATGAATGGCACAAGAAAGAATAAGGACTAAAAATAGAGTTGATGTGCCTCAAGTTTTGGTCCATTAGGGTAATCCTACACTCTGCAACTGAAGCTATGGGTCAATGAAAACAAATTGCAGTTCATTCCCCAAACAGAAAGATTAAGACACAGGAAGCTGCTGAATGCTGAAGGCACCGGCCTTGACTTCACAACCCGGCCAATTTGTGCTGCCTGTGGGGCTGTACAGCTGTCAGGGAGAAAACAAATCTTCTCACACAGAAGCTCCTCTTTTATATCATATTCCTTTTTTTTTTATTTTTTTTTTTCCCAGACTCCAGCCTTTGTTTCTAGAGAAAAGCCTGGAACTATTTTGCATATCCAAAAAAACAAAGGCGATGCTTGTGCTTGAAACTGTTTCWGTTAGGAACAATTACAAACAAATGAATTTGTGAATGCTGAAGCAAATCCAGGGCAAAACCATCTGAAATAYGGAGGTTAGAAAAATACTGAATATTCCTGAGGTAAAATCAAGGAATCTCCTTACAGACCAGACCACCAAAGTCTGCTTTTCTTCTTTGGCTGAAAAGAAACCTCACTTSATCGATGAGTGATACCAGGCTGATAGATTCAGGGTTTTCAAAGACAACCTAATTTGTAAACAATCAACATCTTAACAAGATGTAAACAGCTGTCTGGACTTCTAGAAGATTTGCTGATGCTTGAAAGGAAAAAAAAAAAAAAAAAAAAATCACAGTGTTTTCCTTAAACCTTCTTAATTTGTGGCCTGGTATTCATTAGGACAACAAGCCTCGAGGGGCTACTTACAGCTTAGCTGCCCCATTCCCATCACATTTCAATGCCACATTCTGCTGGAAATTCAGTTTTAGATATGTTCCCATTGCATGGGATGTGAGGACCTAAAAGGAAAACAAACACAGGGAAAACAAACATCAGAGCAACAAAAAAAAATCCATGGTTGCTTCCTCCTACCCTAAACAACAGGTCATTTATCACCAGTGCTTCTAGGAGCTCTCATCATTAAGTAGATTCCACAGTGACGCTTCTGCCCTTTCCATGTGGGAAATCAAGGAAGACAAGACAAGGCTTGTCCTAAACTAGAGGGAATTTTTGGAATTGCAGACCTGGTCCCAGTAAGTGAGAGGAGCAGCTACACCCAGTACAGGAAATACATCCTGGTGCTCAGGTAGAGGAAGATAATAAAGTTATTCAGACATATTTCCTGGTGCTCAGGTAGAGGAAGATAATAAAGTTATTCAGAAATACATCCTGGTGCTCAGGTAGAGGAAGATAATAAAGTTATTTGGAAGGCAGCAGTTAGCACCTGTGGCTGATTAGCACAGGCTCGTTCCAGGCAGGATTTTAAGAATTGTTGGATGCATTTTGAAGTTGTGGTAGTACAAGGTTGGTTACAAAGCACAGTGAGAGAGGTTTGGCATGCTGGAAACCTCCCCCAAAAGGTGGATTTAGTAAATTATAAGTAAGGAAAGGCAGCTCTCTGTGTGCATGCTGAGAGAAAGAAAAAAACCAGACAGAAAAGAAATATGGGATGGTTTGTTTTTGCAGCGTGTGTTAGGTAAACAGAAGTTTTGCAATTAGATTTCTTCTTTCCAATCCATTAGGGTTAATGCAGTTTTAATTAGCACTTGATTTGCAGGCTATGAGGTATGGTTTAATGTGCCTTTTAGAGATTCCAAACCAAAGTACTGCATGGAATTGAACACAAATGAGCAAATTAAATCTTTTTCATATCAGTTTTTGTTTATGGATGATTTCCCCACCAGTTTCACTTCGTAGGAAAACAATCCTAAAATAGAGATCTCSGATTCTTTGTGGTAGAAATATTCAGTACAAAATACTCCAGAAAASCTTTGATTTTTTTCTCTGCTCTCACACACCAGCCCTGCCTTCAGCTCCTGGTAGCAGGTGCATTGTTTGTTCTTCTTGCTAAGGCCACTTATCTTGCCCTGTTGGCACTGAAGATAGATCTGCAGTGGTGACCTTGTGCTTGTGTTAATTAATTCCTCTCCCTAACTATGCCACAATTATCAACTTTGCAACTGAACGCTGGATTACAGCCCAGGAGTTCCTTCTGAATGCAAAATAAAAGGAATCCAGCGTTTGTAATGAGTAAGTTTGAAGTAATCTGCACAGGTGGTTCTTATATTGCACCTGTCATTGTGGCATCCAGCTCCTGCACAGAAATTTTTGAGTGTTTCAAGCACATAAAAACACAGACTGTCTCCTGCATTCCTCCTGTACTTCGGAAATGTGTGGAAATAACAATATCCAGGGGGAGTATTTAAAAACAAAAGCCAAACCAAAAGCAGCTAAAGAGCAAGGACATTCTCTCCTGAGGGGTTTCGCTAATTTATTTTGAGCAGAAAGCATTTCTTAGACTAAAATTATCATAGTAAAAATAAYATAAAAACTAAAATGGGGAAATCTGGCCCAAACACATAAAATCACTGCCCTCATGGTGACATGCAAGTTGAATGCTGAATGTTGAGGTGTGAACATTAAATCTGAAGCCCCGCAGTCTCTGTCACTACCTGGGATTTGTAGGCAGTTAA